>NC_136413.1:6512500-6732500 GCF_051521515.1 Lactuca serriola
ATATCATATCCGAGTACTCATCGCCTAGACCGAATATTTGTTACTCTCTAGGCGACCGAATGAGTACCAAATAGCGAGTTCCGCAACACTGATACCAAGTGAACATCTTGGTATCCAAATAAGTTAATACCATATATACGACATGCTAGTAATTAAATTTATATACTAAATATAGTTGGCAAGGTAAAGTGAACGAGATAAAAAAAAAATGATATAGTATCGTATTCACTCCTAATTAAACTTAGATAGATAAACATAAGCAGAACTCTGTATAAGTTTGTAGCAATTTTACCGGATAAACTAATTCTTATATATTTTAAGAATTTAAAATGTTATGATTGTCGACATATGTAATTTAAAAAATTATAACTAGACTAGGACGAGTGATGGATATTAGAAAGTCAACTATTTTCATCATAGAATACCCATCATTAAAGTTAATATTACATGTAATAATTTGATAACATAATAATGCCATTTCGTTCATAAATAAAACTAGAAGACGTAGCATACATGCCCTACATAGAAATATTATTATTGGAGCGTAATTTGAAATAAATATTGGGTTGTGGGCACTATAGCAATGTGATTTTCCTTAACTTAATATGTGCATACAATCTTATAACATGCAGAAACAAGTTTACAATTTATGGAACCTTAATATTTAGCTTTAATCTCCAGCTAAAAAAATTAATAAAAATCATTCTTTAGTATGGAGTAATCAACTAATCTTTTACAAAAAGAGAAAAAAAAATCTAACTAATATTCATGGTATTTTCCAAGATTTTTTTTAGAACACGACAATAACAAAAAAAAAAAGCTAGCAAAAGGTAGGAATTACATATAAAGAGTTTGAAAAAAGGGACATTTCACCCACTCTAATCAATTAAGACAAAACTTAGGATTTCTAGCTCTAATCCAAAAGAACGATCGAGACCGAATAGAATCCCAAATTAAAGACTTAATAGGTTTGTGGTTGCTAAAAAGCAACATAGTGCAAAAAGACCAAATAAACCAAAACATGGTCAAGCAAGCATCATCCAACCATCTTTTAACATTGTCGGCAAGACGCACTTGATCAATCCAAGCAACCCAAACCGAAAAGAGCTAAAGATTGGAATGTCCAATTCCCACCAAGTTGCAAAAAGTTCCACAAATCCACCGCCATGCCACAAGAAAAGAAGATATGATTGATTGTCTCCACATCAAGATCACATATAGGACACCTAACAGAGCCAATATCAATACCTCTCATATCCAAATTGACTCTAGTAGGGATTTTATTCAAATTTATCCTCCAAAAAAGCACATTCACCTTGGAAGGGAGAAGCCGATTCCACCAAATAAGGCCGATACCAACCTCCAATAATTTGGAATCAATAAAAGACCTAGCAGAAGCGACATAAAATCCCGTAGAAGCATAAATGGATCAAGTCCATGTATCCAGATCAGAATTAAATCTAACTAGATTAATAAACTCCCGTAAACCTGCAAATCGGAGGGTCTCCACACCTCTTCTCGGAGACCTTCTAAAAACCGAGAACCATTCCAAAGGACGCAATCGATCAGAGACTTTACACATCTTATCATCTAACATGTAAATCCGAGGAAATTGCACTTTAAGACTTCGAGATCCACACCAGACGTCATCCCAAAACAAAGTATTAGCACCATCACCCACCTTTCGAATGCACAAAGAGAGCAAACCAATTCCTTTCTCTTTGAGATTTTTAGTAGAATTAAGAATTGCAATCTAAGGACTCAACGCAAATCTAGGCATCCCCCTTCTCCCTATAAAACCATCAACACCAGAAATATTAGAGATGACCTTTGCCCATAAACAGGCAGGATACAAACAGAACCTCCAAATCCATTTGAATAGAAGAGATCTATTTAAAGCAAAAATACTCCCAATACCCAAGCCTCCAAGCTCTTTACTAGCCATACACTTATCCCATGCCACCCAAGTCATTTTTTATCATTCAAATCACCACAATAAAAAAAAACTATTCCTCATCGATTCCAAAAGTCCCTCAACAGTCCTCGGAATTTTATAAAGAGACATGTAATAAGTAGCTAAATTTCCAAGAACTGTCTTAATCATAGTTAATCTAGCACCAACAGAAAGGCAATTAGCTTTGCAACTAGAGAGCTTCTGCTTGAATTTGTCAAAAACACCTTTCCAGTTAGAAATATGAGACATATTGCAACCTACAAGAACACCAAGATACGAAAAAGGCAAAGAAGAAACCCCGTAACTAAGAACCTGCACATCAAAGTCACGTCCAAATCAGAGACCCCAATACCAAGAATCTTACTCTTTTGGACATTTATTTTAAGACCAAAAGATATAAAAAAAACATCTCAAAAGACAAACCAAATTATTATCATTTCTAAGCGACCATTCTCCTATGAAGATGACATCATCAGCATACATCAAATAAGAGACGGTAAGGCCACGAGAATAAATAGGAATAGGGGCACCTCTGAATATACCTATATGTAAGGCTCTACGAATAACAACATGCAAACCCTCCATAGCCAAGATAAACAGAAAATGTGAAAAAGGATCACCTTGACGAAGACCCCTACAAATTTTGAATTCATCAGTAGAAGAGTCGTTAATTAAGATAGAAGCCCAAGCATTCATAAGGCAGCATACAATCCATTTTCTCCATTTACACCCAAACCCAAAATTTGCCAAAATAAGATCCAAATAGTCCTATCTAAGAGAATTATAGGCATTTTCAAAATCTACTTTAAAAATAAGCAAGGATCGATTACTCTTATGATACCACTCCATAATTTCATTAAGAATGAGAGGACCATCCAAAATATTTATGCCTTTAATAAACCCGTAGTGTTCACCACTAACACACCCACCAATAACTTTACTTCACCAATTAGCTAACAGTTTACCAGTAATTTTGTATTAGCATTCGATTAAGCTAATAGGCCTATAATCAGAAACAAAGATAGCATTAGCAATTTTCAGAATCAAAGCTAAAAAAGAAGAATTACACCCTTTAGGAAAGCACGAAGAGATCGCAAAATCCTCCATAGAGCAAACGACATCATCTTCCACAATATCCCAAATGGCTTTTATAAAAATGAAATTAAAACCATTAGGATGAGGAGCCTAATCACTACCACGATCCCACACAACCCTTTTGATTTCATCACACGAGAAAGGAGTCTCCAGATTTGAAGACTGAATAGAAGAAAGCCAATTTAGCATATCAACCCCCCACCAAAACCATGAGCCAGAAACAAGAGCGAAACGTTTCCGAAAATGATCAAAAAACTCGACTTTAACAAGACCCAGATCAACAATCCAACTCCCATCTCGCATAACACCTATACTAACCATCTGTCTTCGCTTCTTTTTAAGAATACCATGAAAAAACTTAGAATTTTCATCACCTTCTACCGTCCATTTAACCTTAGCCTTCTGTGACACATCAATAGCCTCGCGGTTATTAATTTCAGCCAATTTATTAACCGAATCATTTTTACTTCCCACTTGCTCTTTCGTAGCAATTCCACGATCAATGCGACTATCCATGGCAGCCAACTGATTAGAATGGAATTCCTTATCAACATGAAGTCTAACACGATTGGAAGCATTCCAAATTCTAATGACCTTCTTCAAATTTCATAGCTTCTTTTTTAAAAGCAACCGTGCCATTAGAATTAAAAATACCATCTTGAGTCCAGGTCTTGACCTCTAGCTCACGAAAATCATCCATAAGTAACCAAGAATTAAAAAACCGAAAAGTAATAAGACCATAATCAACTTTCTTTTGAAACAAGAGAATAGGTCTATGGTCTGGAATAAATTTTTCCAAAACCACAACTTAAGAATCTAGAAAATTTTCAAGGAGAGAATCAGAAATCAGAAACCGGTCTAGTTTGCTCATCTTTTGCGCCATCTATCCAACCAAGGGAAATATCAACCAAATCGGCATCCCTAATAAAACCATTAAAAAAAATAAGCTTTTCTTTGGTTGAATTAGCATTGCCCGGATCATTTTCATTTTCGTTGTTTCTAAAGAATTAGAACTGCCCGGATGATGGCAACTTTGAACCGACACATGGGAACAAGCATCAGCCGCTGCATCATCAGAAGCATTAACACCACCATCATGCAGATTCTCAAAACCAGGAGGAACAGACACCGAACAACCAATATTTGTTGGGGTAAAACTCTGAGGAAATAGAGGAACGGAAGGCTGATCTGATGCCAAAATAACATCATCATTATTCACTGGTCCATCAGTACACAGGGGCATGTCCATCCAGTTACCAGTTTTAGTAGTAGTAGTGTATTATGGTCTATTAAACTTGCTAAATCAAAGGGATCATCAACATCGCAATTCAATTTTTTAAAGTAAAAAACAATAGGCTTTACCACTTCACTGACATCCTGGCACAGGATGGAGGCGTTTCATTAACATAAGAATCACAATCTTCTTTCTGAACTGTATGATAAATTTTGGCCTTCGCATAAGAAGTTTTGGCCACAAAAACCTTACTAACAGATCGTTCAATGACTGTTTTTATAGCAAGCTTAGGTTTAACTTCATTACTTGAGAATCTAGCCAAGTTTGCATGCAACAACAAACTACCAATCCGAATGTTGAACAGAGATTTTACTAGATTCGCTTGATCAGCAACCCTTATGAATCTAGCGAAACCAAACATTTGTCCAAACTTATTCTTTTTCATGGCAAATTGGCAATAAACATATTAACAACCATATCCACATGCGCACACGTATTCCAAAGTTCTCGAACAAAAAAATGGGAAGGAAAATTAGAAATGTATACCGAAATAGCCAATTTTCCCAATTGATCTTTATTTGAGATCGAAACCTTCTGTTTATGCCCTAATCTTTGAAATAAAATTAAAAAAAATTACCGTTTTTTCAAAAAATACGTGAAATATTCTAATAGAATATTATACTGTAAATATTCAAATGGAATTTTTGCAATGTTAGAATATTCTACTAAAATATTAAACTATAGATATTCAATAAAACTTGAATAGAATATTAGAATATTTTAACAAATCTAAAAATCGAAGTAGAATATTAGACTATTTTAACATATTCATTAATTTAGTAGAATATTTAAATATTCTAACGTTATAAAAATTCGATTTGATTATTTACAGTGTAATATTTATTAAAATATTTCACACATATTAAAAAAAACGGTGATTTTTTTAATTATTTTTTTTGATAGATTAAATAATGAAAATAATATTTAAAAAAGAAATTTTTGGATTTTTCCTATTACTTTTCATTTTATAATTTTTTGATCTCCAAGATGAGTGGCTAGTATCGCGTCCTTATGTCTCACAAAATTAGCATTGTCTCAAATAAACCATCTATATATATATATATATATATATATATATATATATATATATATATATATAGGGAAAAGTGAATATACCCTTAAGGATATATAAGCTTAGGTACCCAAACACGTTATAATACGTCATTTTGTTTGATATATTCATTATAATGTTCTTAAACTTCAACCCCTAACTTGATTTACTTTCAAGATTTTCCAATTTTCACTATTATCTTTCTCATACATCATATATTTTTACCGAACACCTACTAATCTATATATATTGTAGCTAAAAATGAAAAATATGTAAAAGGAAGATAAATGTGTAATTTATAAAAATCACGAAAGTAAATCAAGTTAGAAGTTAAATTATAAGAACATTAGACAATTAGAATGTATTATATAATACAAAACGACGTAATATAGTGAGTTTGGGTACCTAAGCTTATATACCCTTAAGGGTATATTTACTTTTCCCATATATATATATATATATATATATATATATATATATATATATATATATATATATATATATATATATATTTGTATTTGTGTGCGTCAGTGCGTGTGTCCGAAAATATTATTCATCTATGAAAATCTTTTATATTGTTTTGTCAAAAAAAAATTGTTTTAGTTTTCTTGTTGTTGGAGATCGAGCTCTATGTTCTAATCAATCTCATAATGACACTTTGGCCTCAATACTTTTAAATTTCACATAATGACACTTTGGCCTCAATACTTTTAAGTTTTCTACTAGCTTCCCTAACCAAGCTTCTATTTAACAAAAAATAAAGGGATAATGACTTAAAAGGGTAATATATTTTTCGATTTGTACCCATTCACTACAAGAAAATAGCCCTTTAATGACGCGCAAACAATGACACTCGCTGATAGACGACGCGCATTTGTAAGTGCCCGAAAAGATAATGTCAGTTTTGCAAAATTTGAAGGAGAGAGGGCACGCATTTTTGCACGCCCTAAAATTAGTGTCAGAAAAGAAAAAAAAAGAAATGCGGAGGGCACCTTTCATAAAATGTGCGTCATGTGAATGTGTCGCTTTATAATTTTAAGTGAAACACGCGTTTTAGGCGGGAAATGAAATCGACGAAAATTACCCCCGCCTATTGAATCCCAAAATTAATCCCCCCGCCTCTTCTACTTAGCAAGAAAAAGCCCTAGGTCCTTCATCTTCATCTTCAGTATCATCAAACATCTCGTTCATCGGATCTCTACTCGATCTCCTTTTTATCAGTATCACCAAACATCTCATTCACCACCTCCGCCCTATCTATAACAAATCTCTTTCTCTCTCTCTCTCTCTCCCATTAACCACAACAAATGGGAGAGAGAGAGAGAGATAGAGAGAGATAGAGATGATTCCGATAATGTATCAGTTCGTCCGATTGGATGCATCACTACCCTCTTCTATTTTCTTTTATGCATCACTACCCTCTTCTATTTACTATTAAATTTGGGGATTTTCTTTTATGCATCACTACCCTCTTCTATTTCAATCATTCCAAGTTCATCGTATAACAAGGCTTCGTTGGTTTTATTAGCTAATGATCTCTTTCTAGATGTTAATCGATCTCCAGTTAATTCGTTCACCCCCTTTTAGGGTTTTTTGCTCCCCACACTTCCTTCTTCGTTCTAACCTAGATGCAAAAATCGATGAAACATGCGTTTTCCGACCTTTAATAGCTAAGATGGAAACGAAATCCCCGAAAATTCGAAAACCCCGCCTTGTTCTCCTTCTTTCTACTTTTCTCTTTTCGGCTCTTCACGCACACAAAGATGACGATAAAATTAAGGGAACGAAGATTGGAGAGCTTCCACCAGATACTCATTCACATCCCTATTGTGCGATTCTATTAGAAAAAAAAATCAAGTCCACAATCGAATTAGGCCGTCCAAGGTTTTCTAACCCTATATTCTTGTGAAATTTCAAGCACATCTCTCTAAACTGGGACAAGGATGGAAAAAGACGGGTTGAGCTAACAACTTGAACATTCAGGTCCTGTTTTGATTCTTCGTGATCTCTCTCTCTCTCTCTCTCTCTCTCTCTCTCTCTCTCTGATATTAGGGTTTTTTCATTTATAGAGCAAGTATTTTGATGAATGGCATCCCTAAAATCAATTTTTATAATCACTTGTTGGCTGACTTGTGTGAACTGTACCAAATTTTGAGGTGTTATTCTCATCTCTTTCATCGATACATCTTTTTACAGGTTCATGTTTTCATAAATTTTGTTATCAAAGCAATTTTTGAGTGTTAGTGAGATTCATCCATCAACTGAAATGGCAAAATTAATTTTTTGTATGTGGATTGTAATTCATTAATTTCTAACCACATGGACCGATGTTAGTGTAAACTTTTTATATGATTATGTGGAACATGGATATGCACACAATGTGTTTGTATAAATGCTCAAAAGAATCTTAGAGTTGTCATGGGTCTGTCTCCTTTTCACAGTTGAGGTTTTTCTTCTTTTTTAATGTTGATGCTTACTCATTTGGTAGATGGCTGCCAAATGTGCTTGAACATACCTTTCATGTTCACCTAATATGGAGATAGCTTTTAACCTCTTTCTAATATTTTATTTATCATATCCATCTTTTAATAACGATTTTCTATTTATAATACTAGATGTGTGATTAAGATGATAGCTGTCAAGCGTACAAATGTTGAGAATTTGAAAAATGAATTTGATTTAGCTAAAAGAACAGTAGAGGTTAACTTCCATTTCCAAACTTTCAACTCATAGTTCTTTGTTTACCACTACATTCCTTCACTTGTGTTATTGGATTTTATTATAAAGTAATCTTTAGTTAAGAATATTTATTTCTGTTCTTTTCAATGTGATCCAACATAAAAGAAATCATGAGATGCATGTTGCAATGTTGGGCTAATGACGAGTGCATATGAGTATATACTAAGTCTGGTGCAAAAGTAATTACATATCATAACTTGAAAGTAATATAAAAAATGAAAACACTGAATAGCAAAGAGTTTAGGTCATCACTCATCTCCGCTGAAAGACAGTCAGGTATAACTAGAAAACTAAGTAAATTAAGTTAATGAATAAAGCAAAAAATGTTATTTTTTTTATAAAAATAAACTGTATTCATCTAAAGTTTATTTAAGGTGACAACTAATAGAAATGATCTGATTGGCAATGGCTCCCATGATCATGAAGAACTGTTTGAGCTCAGTGAAGTGTTTGTTCATCAACTTATTCATAAAATTGAGATTGTACTTGGGGCAGTGTCAAATCCTTGAGAAAATGATAAGGTTATATTCGTCTATTTTTTTTTGTTTCAGGTTAAGGTTCGAGAAGCTGGGACAGATTGGGGGTGGGGGTGGTTTTAAATGTGGTGAAAAAGTCGGGCCTTCCAGAAGCTGGGACAGATTCGGAGAAATCATTCTTGTATAAATCCAATGCCTCGAGCTTAATCATAGATCCAACAGAAGCAGGAAGCCTTCCAGACAGATTATTGTGTTCTAAATTAAGAACTTTTAGTTCTTTGAAATGCCACAAACAGTCTGGAATTTGTCCGCTTAGATAGTTATGAGAGAGGTCAAGTATAACTAAAAAGCCATGGATAACCTCACATAAAAAGGAGATTCCTCCAGAAAATTTGTTTCTGGAAAGATTTAGTAATGCCACGGTGGAAGAGACATTAGTTATTAGACCATCAAAGCTGTTGGAGCTTAAATCTATCACTGAACTGTTGTGAAATATTGATGACAGATCTGGTACTTTCCCACTTTATGTTGTTGGAAGAAAGATTCAGGAATGTTAACCGGGAAGGCGACGAGCCCTAAAACTCGAGAGGAATAGTATCTGAAATACCATTATTTGCAATATCAAGACTGGTAAGGTTTTTCAAATTTTGAATCCTGAGCTTCAAAAACATTTTCCTCAAGGTCTTCCAAAACTTAATCCTGTCAAGGTAACTTTATTTGCGTTTTACTGACCTTTTATTTTTCATAACTAATTCAAAAATACATGACTTCTGTTAACAAGATATGGGCATATAAGAACCTCAGTTTGTGGACCTGGTAAATCAGATTGAGAAACTTGAACAACAATTGATTTCTCACCCATTAAACAAGGTATGAATTTTTATTTAATGTTTTAGTTTTAATTAAATCAAATTTCATGATTTGTTAAATGTTTCAGTCTCAAGATGAAAATCACCATTGGTTCTACCATTGTTATTGAATATTTGCAGAATTGGTTGTTTTAGGGAAGATATCCTGCTATTTTTTTTCTTTATTATTATTTTTTTTATATTTTGTGACATGGATTTTTTGCGGGTTAAGCGATTAAGCGATATCTCACCTCATATGAACCATAACCGATATGGGAGGTTTGTTAAGTTCATTTTGTTTTCTAATGCAAAAAAAGTGGCTAATATCTTTGTGTTGTGTTGTGGTGTAGCGTTTTCAATATCTATAATTAAGGCAGAGCAAGCAATTCTGCAATGCCTCGATGTTACAGCTAAGGCTCCGCATTGGCCTATTGGTGTTGATGGTTAGTAATTCCACCTGGCCTCATTAAGGTAACAACATATATGTTGTTCAAACTTCAAAACCCTACTTGAATTTATATTCCATTCATCATCTAGAAACTAGTTTCAATTAGAAACCATGTCAACTTAGTCAAGTTAGTTGGCTTAATTGCCCTATGTAGAAGGAATTCATGTTAACAAAAAATTTCATGAAAATTCTTTTGTCTTCACCTTCAGTTCAGTCACCGGTATGTCAAATGACAAATCTACCCCCATAGGACGCCTCCCCATGTTCCCATATGCATAGAAAAACATAATATATTCAACAGGGAGCTTCAGTACATGAACAAAGTGAGGAGACATTATCCCTATCAACCCTACAAATAGTAACATTATTTCTACCAATAATGCCCTTGGTGTTGGTCAAGCTCATAGATAATAGCCTTCTGGACATGTATGTCATCATATTACATCCTCCAAATACTACCTTAACATATATTAGTTTTTTTGCAGCTCTCAATCTGATCTGGAAGCTAATTTGTTTAAGGTATATATATCTATCCCTGTTATCTCCATTATAGCCATGTCTGAGTTTTTACAGTGTACCCTCCACATCCTTATCATTATAAATACTATGTTTTGTTTTGAAAATGAACTTGCCTCTACAATGGATGTTGCTCTTGGGATTTTGATTATTGAGTAAAGACTTGGAGTTAAATTTTATTTAAATCTTGCAGCATTATCAGCAAGATGCAGTAAAGACTTGGAGTTGAATTTTGCTAAGTCATATAATCAGCTGCTTGGAGCATTAGTCTTAAAGAATTATGAAAGGCAAGATGCAACTTTAGTTAGTTGGAATTCGATGTACATAGTAGATTAGATGCAAATTTATATATTGTAAGAAATAGGATTGTATTACATTAAATTTATGCAATGGATTCTATTTTTTGTATATGATATTTTATTTTCTACTATGAAACATTAAATATAAATTTAATTTGAAAATAAGTAAATCTATAAATAATATTTTTTTTAAACATTTAAAATTATGATACGCAAAAATGTGTGTCATCTTCATTTATGACATGGCCTTTCTTGACAGGGGCTTTCTTGATACGCATTGCATGTCATTAACACTCGCGTCGTAAGGTAACGACATGCGAATGCGTGTCGTCTTCCTTTATGACAGGGCCTTCCTTGATACGCATTGCGTGTCGTAAGCGCGCGTCGTAACTGCGCGTCGTAAATGCGCGTCGTCTCTCTTTATGACAGGGCCTTCCTTGACGCGCATTTGCGCGTCGTCTGAGCCTTTTACGACGCGCAATGAGCGTCGTAAAAGGCTGTTTTTCTAGTAGTGATTTAATCACTGAGTTTTTTTCGTCCACATTTACCCCTTCAACTTGTTAAACTGTACACATTTAGTCCTTATGACTGGCTACTCCAGGTTAGCCGGTAAAAATGACTTAATAAGGTAATATATTTATCACTTTGTACACATTTAGTACTTAATATTTTTGTACACATTTAGTCCTTAATATTTTTTTATTGCAAAATAAGT
Source organism: Lactuca serriola (assembly GCF_051521515.1). NCBI lineage: Eukaryota > Viridiplantae > Streptophyta > Magnoliopsida > Asterales > Asteraceae > Lactuca > Lactuca serriola. The sequence continues at coordinate 6,523,936 of NC_136413.1, forward strand.
CATTTTTGTTTTTATACTCATTCAGTATTTATAAATGATTTCTTTAGTTTTTTTCTCACGACATCTTATGTGGGATAACCATAGAGTGGTGGGATAGGTTCAGGTGGTCCTACTATATGTTGTAGGCCAAGATACCTATAGGCACGAAGACTCGAGAAGAGCGGTTGGAATAAGGCGTCATTCCAACAAACCCTGGGTATTCCAGCCCGATGACTGATTGGACCTGTTGCATGTTGGCATTCCAGTCTGATGACTGATTGGGCCAAGGTATACCAATCTGATGAGTAAGTGTCCGTTATGCATGATAATATGTTTGTTGTGTTGGGTATTTTGGGGGAAACTCACTAAACTTTGTGCTTACCCAATTGTTTATGTTTTCAAGTTTTATCGTTGGTCGTGGAAAGGTGAATGCTTGACTGTACACACTCATTAACAATATTGAGGATTACGCATTTCTTATATTACTCTGATTTTCGATAAATGTATTTTGGAATAAACGTTTTTTTCTTAATAATAGATTTATAATTAGGGAGTTTTGCCTTATTTAAAAATGAAAATCTTTTGTTGTGAAAATGAGACATTTCACATAAACATCAACAGCGTCACACACTTTATCAATGATTGTCTCACGTAAGATGTCGTGAGAAAAACATAAGGAAAACATTCATAAGTACTGAATGTGTACAAAAACAAAAATGACTTATTTTGAAACAAAAAAATATTAAGGACTAAATGTGTACAAAAATATTAAGGACTAAATGTGTACAAAATGAGAAATATAATACCCTATTAAATCATTTTTCCCGGCTAACCTGGAATAACCGGTCATAAGGACTGAATGTGTACAGTTCAACAAGTTGAAGAGGTAAATATGGATGAAAAAAAACTCAGTGACCAAATATGTACAAATCAAAAAATATATTACTCTTTTAAGTCATTATCCCAAAAATAAAATCATAGAACTTTTATATAAGCCTAAGAAACTTAATTTCTTAACATTTTTCGATCCAAGCACAATTAAGTCCAAACTAAATCTAAGTTTTTGAATTTGGCAATTTTAGTCCCTTACACTTTAAATTTTCCATTTGACCAAAACTAGCCTTCTAATAATTTGGAACTTTTAAATACATAAATTTATTTATTTTCATTACATTTTTAATTTAATTTAATTTAATTTAATTTTTCAAAATAATTTCATTTAAGTTATTAATACTTATAACCCTAAAATGTAGGTGTTACATCTAATATTTGCATTGGAATGTGATGAATTGTATACATTACATTAGGCATGTCATATGATATTGAAAGCAAGTTTTTAATGTAATATAAAATGCTTTATGTTTCATTGTAATCCTTGATTATAGTGTTTTCAATTATGGCGTACGATTTGATAAATAATTTGATAAATGGTTTATGTTCCTTGTTTCCAAACTAAATGTTATTTAATGAATTATAAATATTTTTGTGTTCAAAATATATGTAGCCCACGAGGCATTTTCATCTTCCGTATTTCATTGTTAATTTCTATGTAGGTTCATGTATAATAACTTAAAAATGCATAGTCCTTGGACTTGGACTTTTATGACTAGCATAAAGATTGAATTTTTGGATGCTAGAAAGAGTGAGGCACTTACGTATAATTAGTTATTGTAAGATCTCCAATTTAACGGTTAGAAAAGACGATTTGTTTATGCTTTAATTAAAAAATCAGAGTATCCTTTTGAAAAATAATTTTACAGAGTTTGTTTTAAAAAATATGATAAGGATATTATCCAAACATTTCCAAAGAAATGTGTTTTAATTATATTAAAAACGTTGGGATATCATCGTCAATACGGTACATAAGCATAAACGGAAAATAACATAGGCCTTACAATATTTATTATTCTAACGGCCTATAATCCATAGATCTCCCATCCGATCATCACACTTGTGATCTTATGTCAGTACCTGTAATACAAGAAGCTGAGTAGGACATGCTTGGGAGTCTGGTGAGCACATAAGGTTTTCAACCCATAATAATTAAGTTATTTAATTTCATTAAATCATTCAACTTGATTACCCGTTCTCGTTATCCTTACTTTCTGTCCCTAAAGCATCTAATTCAAGGGACCTAGTCTAAGGATTATCATCAGGAAGACAATACTGCTTAAGGGATTCCTCAACAATATATGTCAGTAAGGCAACCATTAGGGGATGGAGTACACCTGATGAACACATAGTTAAAAAATACCTACAAGTTGGGAGTCTGCTAGAGTTCCACTGGACTGTCTAGAGTAGTCCGTGGTTGTCATCTATACTGCTAGATGACTGGATCAGCTTAAACATCGAGGACTCTCATCATTTATTTCATCTTTCATCATCGATATCATCTACCCATCTTTACCCAACATAATTATAGGTATAAAATACATATACAGTTTAAATCGAGTAAAACATGTATAAATCGTTCATCTAACTCATATATCAAGAACACATATAATAGGAACATATAGCAAGTAATTTATATTAAATACTTCATATCTATGTGTAAGATGAAAGTAACTATGCACTCACTTGTTAAAGTGATGACTCGAAATTCGGGCAGCATTTCACTTCTAGCAATTTTATTTTCCTTCGACAAAACCTAGTATCATTATTACTAGATTTTAGTCTAATATTTATTGCGAGTTTGCGACTAATTATTAGTCTAGATTTATCATTAACTCAAAGTCTACTTTCATCATCTATCAAGTAAGGAACAACCAGGTAGGATCATATCGGAGGTAGGGTCCGTTTGGTATACGAAGTATATTGCTTGGAAATCCCACTTTAAACACATCATTAAATCACAACCTATACATTATCCCCGTAAGTAGATCAATCAATATAACAACTTTGAATCACTAACTTGTTTATAGGTTCATAATAACGATAATGAACTTAAACATAAGTTATACTTAAAGTAGGGTAGACATAACTCACTTACAAAGGAGTTTAGCGAGGAACTGGGCTCTGCGCGGGCAGAACTGTTGAGCCGAAAGCTCTTCTTCTCGGGGCCTTCTGGCGCTCCGGGACTCGCTACTAACACCTTGGAGGTGCTAGGGAAAGGCATAGAGGGTTTAGGGGTGTTTGGGAGAGAAATGGGTGAAGATATGTGATAAATAGTGCAAACGCCTTCTATTTATAAGATGTCAGCACCAAGTACGCTGAGCTTACTCAAGAATTACGTTGGGCGTGATCTTCCACGTGTCGCGATCTCGTGCAATGTCGTGGGGAAGAAGGTGCGACTCAGATTGCACCACGTGTCACTCGCTGGTTACTCCAAAAACTAATTATCTTCTAAAATCCGTAACTTTCGCATACGACCTCCGTTTTTGACGTTTTTTTACATCCACGCGTATTTATCGAAGAGATCTACAATTTTCGTTTAGACTCCGTCGGCTTATTTTGACTTTATTTTTAAATTTATATTTAGTAGGCTTAAATAGTTAAAGTCTGTTAAAAATTCATAACTTTGTCATTTGATGTCCATTTTTTACTGTCTTTATATCGTTGAGCTTCTATTAACGAGATATTCGATTCTCGTTTAACTTGTGTCGGCTTAAAATCTATCGATCTAAAATTCGATTTTGGGCTATATATTGCTATGTAAAATCTTAGAAAAATCATAACTTCCTCAAATAAAATCAGATTTTGACGTTCTTTATATGCACAATCTCGGTTTAACGTATACTACGAATTTCGTTTAGATCGCTAAGACTAAAATGTAGTTTATCAAAAATTCACTTTTTACGATACGCGGCATCGTTCCGGTTTAGTCACGAAACTTCGACGGGTCATAATTTCTTCGTTATAAGTCGGATTTTAGCGTTCCTTATATCCCCAAAATCCTTGTTACGGCTACTTCAACTTTCTTCAAATATATTGGGTCTAATTGTTATTTTATTTTTGACACATATTTTCATTATTATTTTATTATATCGTTATAAGCACATATGTTGCATATAAATCACATAATACTCAAATAATTATTCTTCATTACTTCAAAATAAGTTACAATTGTTGACGCTAACTATTACATCATTATAAAATACTTAGCCAGAAATGCGGGCGTTACAATTTTCTCCTCCTTAGGATGATTCCGTCCTGGAATCATGCATCGGCAAACAGATGTGGATAGCGAAACATCATGTCACTCTCTGTTACCACCCAGGTGAGGTTTGGCCCATTCGAATGTTTTCATCGCACTAGCACTAATTCGACCATCTTATGTTGCAATTTCTTCGTCTTACGGTGTAACATCCCAAATTTCGAGGCCAAAAATTTCATTTTTGAATTAATATTTTATAAAACATTTTACCAAACATTGTCAATATTACATCAAGTTATAAAAAATACAATGTCGTGTCCCAAACCATAACATCAGAAGTAATGAAAATCAGAGTACAATCCCAGAAACTCAATGCGAAAACCATGTGTGTGTGATGCGCTGCTACACTGTCGGCTCCTTCCCCTTAGACGAAGAGGTACCTGAAACCAAAACTACAACTGTAAGCACAAAGCTTAGTGAGTCCCCTTATCATACTCATACCAAATAATGCATAATCGTCAGTATCTTTCAACCGGTAATTGGGAACTACCCTCCCCTTCGGTATCTTTCAACCGGTAACTGGGAGCTAACCTCCCATTCGGTATCTTTCAACCGGTAACCGGGAGCTAACCTCCCCTTCGGTATCTTTCAACCGGTAACCGGGAGCTAACCTCCCCTTCGGTATCTTAATACTCCTATCCGGGGACTATTCCGCCCCATGCTAATACATATCAAGCACAACAAGCATATCAGATACGATAACAAAATATAATCATACGGTCAGGAATATCTGGGGTACTGACCTACCCTTTGGTCCTAACGACCGAGTCAGGGAAAAGCTATTCCCTGCTACTACCACTAACTCACATAGCATATCACATAAGCATATCTCATAAGTATACCAAGATAATTATCACTAAGACAATTATCTAACAATTACTCTTGTTGGTGGGCCGACATTGTGGCCTTAGACCCACCCTTACTGGAAGGTAACTCACCTCAATATCGTGTAGTGTCTGAACTGTCCTCGGTGTGAAAGTCGGCTCGCCTCAACTCCTCAATCCCTACACGAGAACCTTGCTAAGTTATCGATTTGCACTCACAACCCCTACTAGGTTCAATCTTGAATCTAAATCAAAGTCAAAGTCAAAACCCGGTCAGGTCAACTCTTTTGTTGACCAGGCTCGCCGAGTTGGCCCGCCAACTCGTCGAGTCCCTTCGTCCACATAACACTACAAACCCGACCCCACTCGTCGAGTCTAGCAAGAGCTCGATGAGTTCTTCTTCAACAACAATTCAGTAAATCTTCAACCGACTCGGCAAGTTCTTCCTTGAAGTCGTCGAGTTTATCTTCAGCATATGAATGCGTCCAGTCTCTGACTCGCCAAGTTGTATGAACAACTCGTCGAGTTCATCTTCAAAGATTGGGAGATTGCCTTGGACTCATCGAGTGTGTTCTAGCGCTCATCGATTTCCATGACTTCCAGGTCCAAGGAAAACCCTTAGCAGGCTGAGCGTTCCTTCCCCTCAACCAAAACCACTTCCAGAAGACGTTTTTGGGGAAAAGCATCTTGACTCGCCGAGTCCCTCCTTGTCCAAAACTATACAGTCGATTTCAGTGGGACTTAATGCATCCAAATCATAAATCTGACCTCCTAATGTCCATTTTACACGTAAACTTCCAAGATTTGTGCACATGCAATGGGTCTTTGGCTCAAAAATCCATAAAAGATGTTCTACAAAGTGCATGGGGCTCTCATGGCGATAGAGTTGTCACCTTTATGCCATGAGACCCCTCTAATGACCCAGATCTGAAGTCAAAACCCCAAATAACCCTTCACAATTCCGAAAATGGCTTAGAAAGCCCTAAAGATACTCAAAATCCAAGCCCTAAGGATAAATAAACACAAGGAAGACCAAGACAGGGGCATTTTACCCTGAATGAGCTGGAAATGGAGCAAAATCTTTGGATCTCCATACCCCAACTCGAACTCCCAAGCTTCCTTCCTCTTTTCAAGCTTCGCAATCCACCAAAATGCACCAAAATGGCCTTAGGACACTCACACAAGGCTAAGGTTTCGAGATAATGCTTTCTGGGAGTAATAGGGACGATGGAGGCTGAGATAAGGTGTTTAAACAGGGTGAAAACCCTCAATTTAGGGTTTTACCAAAATAGCACCTACTCGCCGAGTCTGTCTTCCGACTCGTCGAGTAGGTCACTTAAACTGTCCGCGGATCTCGACTTTACTCAACGAGTGGGGCCTCCAACTCGTTGAGTCCTAAAGAAAAACACAAGAAATGCTTGAATTAACTGCGTACCAGGAATCGGGTGTTACATACGGTCAACAATCGCTTCAGGCTCTTCGATTAGCCTCTTATCTTCGTCAATCCTGAACTCTGAAAGTGGCATTATATCGGGAACCTCTCCCGTAAACTTCCTCAAATAACACACATGAAATGTGTTATGAATACCATTCAGTTCTTCCGGCAATTCCAACTTATAACCTTGGTTCCCAATCTTCTGAAGAACCTTAAATGTTCCAATAAATCTTGGACTCAACTTTCCTCTCTTTTCAAATCTTATAAGTCCCTTCCATGGTGAGACTTTGAGCAACATCAAATCTCCAACTTCGAATTTCATTGGTTATCGCTTCTTGTCAGCATAACTCTTTTGACGATCTTGAGCTGCTAACATTCTTTCTCTAATCACTTTTAGCTTTTCAGCAGTCTGATGGACCATCTCGGGACCCATAAACTGCTTTTCTCCAGCCTCAAGCCAACAAGACGAGATACGACACTTTTGTCCGTACAAGGCTTTATAAGGTGTCATCTTAATGATTGGATGGTAACTATTGTTGTAGGAAAACTATATCAATGGTAAGTGTTCATCCCATTTACCTTGAAATTCTAGGGTATATGCTCTTAACATATCTTTCGATGTTTGAATTGTCCTTTTGCTCTGACCATCAGTTTGCAGATGGTAGGCTATACTTAAACACAACTTCGTACCCATTTCCTCTTGTAGACTCTTCCAAAATCTTGATGTGAAATGACTATCACGATCTGATACAATCGTTAAGGGAACACCGTGAAGTCGTACTATCTCCTTCACGTAAGCATTTGAAAGCTTATCCATAGACCATCTCTCATTAGCTGCTATGAAGTGTACACTCTTTGTGAACCGATCCACGACTACCCAAATCATGTCGTGACCGTTCTTCATCATGGGTAGTTTAGTCACAAAATCCATAGTGATGTCTTCCCACTTACCCATGGGTACAGTCAAAGGTTCTAAACTCCTATATGGTTTCTGATGTTGCAGTTTTACTCTCGCACATGTTACACATTCTTCCACATACCTTACGACATCGAGCTTCATCGTTGGCCACTAGTAGTAGGGTTTCAGATCTCTACACATCTTAGTGTTGCCGAGATGAATCGGGTACATGGCCTTGTGACATTTTTCCACCATAAGTCTCTTATTCCTCTCATCTTAGGCACCTAAATCCTATCTTAGAATACCTTTAATCCTTGACTATTTGTACCGAATACCAATGTTTTGCCTAAACGTTATTCCTTTCTGTCATTTTTCTCCAAAGCTTCTTCCTGAGCTTTTTTAATGCTTTCCATAGTTTTTGAGACAACTTCTATTCTTAATGCTTTTGGCCTTTTTCTTTCTAGGTTTACTTTTCGACTTAGAGCATCAACTACGACATCTGCTTTACCAGGGTGGTAAAGTTTCTCACAGTCGTAATCTTTGAGTTACTCTACCCAGTTTCGTTGTCTCATATTCAATTCCTTTTGATCAAAGAGATACTAGAGACTTTTATGATCAGTGAAGATTTTGCACTTTGTGCCATAAATATAATGCCTCCATATCTTTAATGCGAATACTACCGTAGCCAAATCTAGATCATGAGTGGGGTAGTTATTTTTGTGTTCTTTCAATTGTCGAGATGCGTATGCTATCACTTTATCTCTCTGGGTCAGAATACAAGCTAACCCAACTCCAAATGCATCGCTATAGACTGTGAAGTCTTCAACTCCGTTAGGTAAAGAAAGAATTGGTGCTTCACACAACTTTTTCTTTAATTTCTTGAATGCTTCTTCATGTTTCTCACTCTGTGTATATGTAGCACCTTTATGGGTCAAAGCTGTCAATGGAGCAGCTATCGAGGAAAAACCTTGGATAAACCTTCGGTAGTATACAGCTAATCCTAGAAAGCTTCGAATCTTGGTGGGACTTTTTGTCGTTCCCATTTCATCACAGCTTCAATCTTTGATGGATCAACCATTATCCCTTCCTGGTTAACCACATAACCCAAGAATTGACTTCTCGAATCCAAAAATCACATTTGGAGAACTTTGCGTACAACTTATCCTTATTCAAAACCTCTAACACTTCTCGCAGGTGCTTGCCATGCTCTTGCTGGCTCTTTGATAAATCTGAATGTCATCTATGAACACCATTACAGATTTATTGAGGAATGGTTTACAAACCCTATTCATTAATTCGATAAATGTTGTTGGAGCATTGGTTAGTCCAAATGACATAACCAAGAACTCATAGTGTCTGTATCTTGTTTTGAATGCGGTCTTCTTAATATCTTGCTCTCTCGCCTTCAGCTGATGATATCCTGACCTAAGATCGATCTTTAAAAAATGGATCCAACCTTGCATTTGATCGAACATGTCATCAATCCTTGGAAATGGATACTTGTTATATACCATTGCCTTGTTCAGTTCTCTATAGTCTATGTACATCCTCATGCTTGCATCCTTCTTATTCACGAATAACACCAATGTTGCCCAGGGTGAAGAACTAGGTCTAATGAAACTGTTGTCCAACAACACCTAAAGTTGCATCATAAGCTCCTTTATCTCTGTCGGTGCTAATCAGTATGGTGCTTTCGTTATTGGCGTAGATCCTGTCAACAATTCTATACAAAACTCTACTTGTTTATCAAGGGGAAATCCAGGAAGATCTTTAGGAAAGACTTCCGGATAGTCACGCACCACTAGTATTCTTTGTATCTCTTTCTTCTCCTTATTTGCATTGATCACAAATGCCAAGTATGATGTGCATCCTTTGGAAAAACACTTTATGGATTTCACTAGGGAAATGACTCTAGAATTTATTCTATGTTTGTCCCCATACACCATAAACAACTCTTTTCCAGGTGGGTTTACTCTCACCATCTTCATCCTGCATATTATCTCGGTATCGTTTGCACTAAGCCAATCCATTCCTAGTACGTTTTAGAAATCATTCAACTTAAGGGGTAACAGCTCCTTGTGGAATTTATTCCCGTTCAAGTCGATGAAGATGTTTTTAATGCAATCGCTAACAGGTATGAATTTTCCACTGGCAACTTCTACAACTAGAGCATTATCAAGTTTATCTATAGACAATGTTAGTCTTCCACCAAATTTATGCGATATAAAGGAGTAATTTGCTCCAGAATTAAACAATATATTGGTAGGCAATCCATTGACAAGAAAGGTACCTGAAGCGACATCTGCTTCATCACTTGTTGCTTCTAGGGTCATCTGGAATGCTCTTGCCTTTGGCCTCGGCGGAACATTAGGCCTTGCTGCCTTTTTCTTCTTCGGACATTCCTTAGAAATATGTCCTTCTTCATTGCATCTGTAACACACCCGCTTGCTGGATGTACACTCATACGCGTAATGCTCAGTCTTCCCACACTTGAAACAAGTCACCTCCTCAGCATATTTTCCAAAGTGCTTTTTTTTTGCACTTCTCACATCATTTTGCTTCACCTCCTGCTCCTCCAAACTTCTTAAAACCAGACTTCGAGAATTTTCTTTTCTTGTTGGAGCTTGAAGATCCATCAAACTTCCTCTTCTCGCAAACTTCAACCTTATTGGCGGTTCTGTATTTGATCATTTCTTCAATAGACTTAGCAGCCTAGATAGCTGCCTCAAGAGTAGGTTCCTGGTGTACTAGTACAGTGTACTCCCATGGTAGTCCCTTCCTATACTTATCGATTTTCGTTAGCTCGTTAGGGACGATGCACAAAGCAAACTCCATCTTTTCCGTGAAGGCATTAGTATACTCAGGAAGGGACATTTTCCCTTTTTCAACGTTAGAAACTGGTTCTCTAGTTCTAGCATGTTTTGGGCTAAGCAGAACTTGCACTTAAATTGTACCAAGAATTTTTCCCATGTCAGTTGTAATGGCTCATTGGGGCTTATGGTCTTCCCCAAAGTGTTCCACCAACGAACAATACCACCCCTAAACTGACGCACAACATAAGTGGTTTGTTGCTTGCCCTTGCAACCACCTGTTATGAAAGCTAGCTCCATTTCAGAGATCTAGTCCACAACTCTGATTGGATCTTCTTTTCCAGTAAAAGTTGATGGTTTGCAAGTCGTGAAGTCTTTATACTTGCATTCGTTCCTTTCAATTCCTTCATCTTGGTTATTTCTTCTAACCACTGGTTGTTCAGCTTGACTAACGGTTCTACTGTAATTCCCTTCTTTTGACTGTTCAATGTTCAGTTCAAGATGCACAATATGCACGGTAGGTTCATCCCTATTTTGTTGAAGTAAACTCCTTTTCTTTTCCATCTAACGATCCAACATCATTTGTATCATTGCTTGTACTCCTACCATCGTGATTGGCTCGGGTGCAGGTACTACTTCTGGTGCACGCTCAATCTCAGGTTCCTGATTACCATTAGCGTTTCCTAATCTGCTTCGAGTTCTCACCATGTCGAACTATACACCAAAGCAGACAAATTTAGATCTTTATTTACAATAGACGTTTAAATCATCCTTATATCTCCGAAAATTTACATGCCAGTTCTAATATCGTAGATGAACGTTTAGAAATTTGAACACATAAGGTTTCCAGATCCGGTCGGCAAAAAACCATAGATCCATTCAAATAACATATAGTGCAAATAAGGTATATGTCATCTAGCATATAAAAGCAATTTAGGCATCGTTCCTAAAATAAGCTAGTGCCCGTGCCTATAAATTTCCTAAATATAGCAGACATTCATCTCGCAATCATCGCTTAGCATTCTAAGTTTAAGTCTAAAAATCCTACAAATTTCTAGTTCACTTAAACTAATGCTCCGATACCAACTGTGACATCCCCAATTTCACGGTCAGAAAAGACCTATTTGTTTATGCTTTAATTAAAAATCAGAGTATCCTTTTGAAGAATAATGTTGCGTAATTTTTTCCCAAAAATATGATAAAGATATTATCAAAGCATTTCCGAAGAAATGTGTTTTAATTATATTAAAAACGTTGGGATTACATCGTCAATACAGTACATATTCATAAACGGAAAATAAAATAGGCCTTACAACATTTGTTATTCTAACGGCGTATAATCCATAGATCTCATATCCGATCATCACACCTATGCTATTATGCCACTACGTATAATACAAGAAACTGAGTGGGTCAGGTTTGGGAGCCTGGTGAGCACATAAGGTTTTAACCCACAATAATTAAGTTCTTTAATTTCATTAAATCGTTCAACCCGATTACTAATTCCCATTATCCTCACTTTCTGTCTCATAACTCATAATTCAAGGGACCTAGCCTAAGGATTATCATCAGGAAGACAATACTGCTTAGGGGATTCCTCAACAATATATGTCAGGTAAGGCAACCATGAGGGGGATGGAGTACACCTGGTGAACACATAGTTCAAAAAAATCCTACAAGTTGCGAGCTTGCTAGCGTTCCATTGGATTGTCTAGAATAGTCTGTGGTCGACATCTACACTCTGCTAGATGACTAGATCAAGTTAAACATCGAGGCCTTTCATCATTTATTTCATCTTTCATCATCTATATCATCTACCCATCTTTACCCAACATAATTATAGGTATAAAATATATATCCAGTTTAAATCGAGTAAAACATGTATAAATCGTTCATCTAGCACATATATCAGGAACACGGATAATAGGCACATATAACAAGTAATTTATATTAAATACTTCATATTTGTGTGTAAGATGAAAGTAACTATGCACTCACTTGTTAAAGTGACAACTCGAAACTCGGGCAGCGCTTCGCTTCTAACAATTTTCTTTTCCTCCGACGAAACCTAGTATCATTATTACTAGATTTTAGTCTAATATTTATTGCGACTAATTATTAGTCTAGATTTATCATTAACTCAAAGTCTACTTTCATGATCTATCAAGTAAGTAACAACCAGGTAGGATCATATCGTAGGTAGGGTCCGTTTGGTATACGAAGTATACTGTTTGGAAATCCCACTTTAAACACCTAGTATCATTATTACTAGATTTTAGTCTAATATTTATTGCGACTAATTATTAGTCTAGATTTATCATTAACTCAAAGTCTACTTTCATGATCTATCAAGTAAGTAACAACCAGGTAGGATCATATCGTAGGTAGGGTCCGTTTGGTATATGAAGTATACTGTTTGGAAATCTCACTTTAAACACCTCACTAAATCACAGCCTAGATATCATCCTAGTAAGTAGATCAATATGTATAACGACTTTGAATCACTGATAAATCTTGTTTATAGGTTCATAATAACGATAATGAACTTAAACATAAGTTATACTTAAAGTAGGGTAAACATAACTCACTTACAAGGGATTTTAGCAAGTAACCGGGCCCAACACAGGCATAACTTTTGAGCCAAAATCTGCTCTTCCCGGGGCCTTCTAGCACTCTGGGACTTGATACTAACACCTAGGAGGTGCTAGGGAAAGGCTTAGAGGGTTTGGGGTGTTTGGGAGAGAAATGGGTGAAGAGATATGAGAAAAAGAGTGAAAAATCCTTCTATTTATAGGCTGCCAGCACCGAGTACACTGAGCGTACTCAAGAATTACGTTGAGCGTAATGGGTTTTTAAGGGTTACGCTGAGCGTACTCAAAATTGTGTTGGGGATAATGGCTAATTTTGACTTTATTTTTAAAGTTACATTTTAACAGGCTTAGACAGTTAAAGTCCGTTAAAAATTCATAATTTTGTCATCCGATGTTTGTTTTCGATTGTCTTTATTTCGTTGAGCTCCTATTAACGAGATCGATTCTCTTATCGATCTAAAATTCGATTTCCGAGTTGTATACTGTTATGAAAAATCTTAGAAAAATCATAACTTCCTCAAATGAAGTCAGATTTGGACGTTCTCTACATGCACGATCTCTGTTTAATGTATACTACGACTTTCATTTAGATCGATAAGGCTAAAAAGTAGTTTATCAAAAATTCACTTTTTACGATACTTCGACGAGTCATAACTTCTTCTTTATAAGTCGGATTTCAGCATTCCTTATATCCCCGAAATCCTTGTTACGGCTGCTTCAACTTTCTTCAAAGATATTGCGTCTAATTGTTATTTTATTTTTGACACGTATTTTCATTATTATTTTGTTATATCGTTATAAGCACATATGTTGCATATAAATCACATAAGACTCAAATAATTCTTTTTCCTTAATTCAAAATAGGTTACAATTGTTGACCTTAGCTATTACATCATTATAATAATGCTAAGCCAGAAACGCAGGCGTTATAGTTATATTAATCCTAGATCGTGTAATTGTCATATCCTTCACAATAGTTTTTGATATTTGGTTATAAACCTCTTAGTGAATTTAGAATCCAACAAGAATTTTTTTAGAACCAAATTTTGCAAAGAATATGACATTATTGCACATAATTTCGTTAGGATCAAATTTCATCCCAAAGTTCTATAAATCTTTCCTACAATCTATACCCTGTTAACTATGAAAACCCTTTCCTTATTCTATACATTAGTACCTCCTAAAAAACATTATCATGTCCTTACCATCATCCCACCTTCCAACCACCATTTCTATCTCCATACTTCCCCACTTTCTAGTCATCATTCCTATCTTCATACGTCCTCACCTCCATAACACCTATCAACACCTCCTTACCTTTCAAAAACGCTTACAACTACGGATGTAAATGATCTGAACGAACACGAACAAGAGCTTGTTCATGTTCGTTTGTTTAAGTTAGCCGAACAAATAAACGAACACTAACGAATAAACGAACGAGTTTTCATGTTCATGTTCGTTCGTTTATGTTCGTGTACATGCTAGAAGAACATAAACGAATATATATAAATAACCATATTTTACATATATGAACATAAATGAACATACAATATAGTACTGTAATCAAACACAATTGAACATATATGAACATAAAAGGAACTTAAATAACGAACATAAACAAACGTAAATGAACAACATAAACAAATGTTCACGAACATAATTGAACGAACAAGACCATTGTTCATGTGCGTTTTATTAACTAAAAAATTACAATTTGTGTTCATGTTTGTTCATTTATTAAATAAATAAACATAAACGAACTTCCTGCCGAACGGTTCACGAACTGTTCGCCGAAAGTTCAATCTGTTTACAACCCTACTTACAACACCTCCCCGCCTTCATAAACACCTACAACACCTTCCCAACATATAGTCTCGCCTCTTTATGAACATGCACCTCATCCCTACCTTTGATCTCATCATAAAATTTAGTTTTGCTTTTTAACTATAACATTTTGTTCTTGAACTTGTAACTTTCTTCTTGAATTTCCTTTGTTTCACACTCTATAATTTCATCAATTTTATTTCCCCTCAATCATTTTCACCTATATTTTAACATTTGTTCCATCATCATTTGATGTAATATCTTCTTTAGGGAATTCTATAATATTCATTGCTTCTTAACGCCACTCATGAACCTTATGCACCTGATATCGAATATACATATTAATCCTACCCCCAATGTTTAAAACAAGATTTCTAAACTCCCTAAATTCTAAAAGGAATGTTATCATCCTTGGCTCTTCGTCTAATGTCATATTGGGAATACAATACTAAATGTGATGGATTAGTAGTGGCTTAACGTCAAAACAGAATATAGCAAAGCCTAATCCATACCACTATGAAATCCTCGTTAGTGTGTGTGTGTGTGTGTGTATGTGTATGCCAAGTTGGCAATATGATCAACGTAAGGGTTTTTTTAAGGAAAATTCTTGAGTGGTGGATGTCCACCATCAAAATCATCAGAGGATAATTATTTGTTCTACAAATAATGTCATTTTATCAAGTTTATAGTTTTTCAACTCACCTATTCATTAATATTAAACATAAACATCCTTGAATCTTATTCTCCTACCACCACCACCAAACCTTTGTAACCTATCATACTTTCCTGACCATTATTTATCATTCCGATCAGCGTAGAAAATGAAGGTTCGAACGTGATGGGGTAGATGGCATTTTAGTTGTGGTCAACTATTTTCACTGTTGGTATTTATGGCATGTGATTGGTTTTAGAGTCATGTATGCTATCGACAACTTTAAGAGTGGGGTAGCGTACAGTGGCGGAGCTTGAAGTTTTGATTTGGGGGTGGGAAGAAGGGGGGGGGGGGGGGACAACCCCTGGCATTATATAACTGGCTCTATATAAGCTTCGCCAATGGGTAGTGTGGAAGGGGTAGGTGGGGCCTATTTATGTGATAGTTAAAATAAATATATTCAAACAAAATTTATAAAGGAAAAACAAGGACATGTTTGTGTTTTTACATGTAACAAAGGAGTATGTATGAACGATAATGAGCTAAGGGAGGAGGGAGTCATTCTCTCCCAACCCACTGAACCCACTATCACATCAGTTTTTCGCTTTCATTTTTCTTCATCTTTCCCAACCCACAATATACGGAAACCCTATCTTTTTCAACCCGCTCAATTCATTCAATTAAAAATATACAAAACAATCAAGGTAAAATCTTAATTAGCAATAGATTTACTGCCAGTACCTCCAAGATACAACTCTCTTGTTTAATTGGTTTCACTAACCCACTTCATCCTCTCTCTATATTTTTTTCTCTCTCATTTTCTCTTCTACCATATGTTTTAAGACTTGTACCTTAGTTGTTTTGTATTTTTTTTAATTGAGTGTTGAGAAAGATATGATCTTCGTGTGTTATGAGATGGAAAAGATTAAAAGAGAGAAAGAAAAACTGATGCGAGAGTGGGTTAGGAGGGAATGACTTCCTCCTCCCTAATGGATTTTGAGATCCATTTGAAGATTGAAGACCATTAGCATCAATTTTTCAAAAGTATGACTAAACCTGTAAAATGGTGCAAAGCACAAGGATCAAAACTATAATTCACTTTTTGTTTTCACATATACTAGTACCAAAACAACAAGAAGTGGAAATCACATAGATACCATCTATCAAGTTTGTAAAAATTGGATTGAAATTAGGAATTTAGCAACACACAAAGACTATTTATGTAGTTTCCTCTTTATATACGAAACACAATTCACTAAAACTGTTTGATTTTTTACACGTTTTGTTACTTTTCTCATCTTGGGTCAATTTTTTCCTAAGAACATTTTGCCCGACTGAATTCAAAATATTTCAATATGTATGCCATTGTATTTTCGTAGCTTCTTTTTTAGATAAAAAAGAGTATATTTTTTCTTCAAAAGAAAACATACAAGTTGTAAAACCAGAAAATGGAAGGCTCGGGATTGAGTGGGGAATGAGGAGGGTTTGTTAGAGGTGTTTTCTCATGATGTGTCATCACTTGCTATGTCCTACATAGATCTTTCTAGGGATTTGTAGGCTTATAAATGTACAACTTATGAAGCAACATGTGCTATTGTTAGGCTACACATTTAACAACTTGTATCTACATGTGACTACTAAGTGGAAATCTTTTCACACACAAGACTCTTCACAAAGGATAGCATGAGCATCTCTATCCACATCTAATTGATTTTTCATTATTATTTCATTTTCTTTATAATGAATGAAATATAATTTATATAATTACGTTCTAGACGCGTTCCAAACATTTCCTTATGTTAATAACTTTTAGATTGATATAAGCAAGTAAGCAAGTTAGGGGTTATGGCATCTCCAAATCAAGATCATTTATATTGTTAAAAACATTTTTAATGAAAATGCTTCGATCTAACTCTATTCTCAACTTCAAAAACAATGTTATAAATAAAATAAAATCAAAAATTAGGTTTTAATGTATTATTCACCAACAAAACTTTTTGTGTCAATGTATTAGTCAGGAATAACTCATTTTTTCTTAAGGGTAGTCCAATTTTTTTTCAGGGATAACGCGGTAATATAAAATAATGCAGAAAAAATTACGTTACTAGACGAAATTTTAAAGGTAGCACGGCCTAGCCGTGGCTTCTTAAATTTGTGGATTTTGTTTGTTTTTGTAATGTTTAAAGGTATTTATGGGTCGTATATTTCAGCCATCGAAAGAAGTAGGTTTGATCAGGTTGGTTTATTTCCTTATAAATTTTAGTGAAATACGGTGCCGATCATTTTGATATTGGAAACAAAACCAAAATTTTTGGACTAATTTCTAGGTTTGTTTTTTTTCCACAATTAAGAATTAGCCCTTCTATTTTTCCTAAGTTTAATTTGGCCCATGAAAGCATATTTGTGGGATTATTTAGTTGTAATGGTGGTCAGGGCCGGTCCAAACGTATACGGGGCCCGGGGCAAAAAGAAAAAAAAAGTTCCTTAAAGACAAATATAATAAAGATTAAAAAATATATATTATTTATTCTTCACTATAAACACGTTCAATTAGCAATAACAAGCAAGTCAATTGTTTATCTTTTGAGATAGTTTGAGTTTGAACCAAATTTAGGCCCTAAAAATCATTTTGGTAATAATTGTTTTATATATATACACTACATAGCCCAGAAATTTTTGGCCCCCTAAAGCCGTGGGCCCTGGGCGGTCGCCCGGGTTGTCCACCGTCTGGACCGACCATGATGGTGGTGAGAAATCGTGGTGGTGTTTTATATAATGTACATTGGCAACACCTGACTTCCATGTACACATTGCCAAAACTATTTGAAAATCTTTTTTCTACTGTATGACACTATTTTTTTCAGTGTCACACTTAGTATAAAATCTTATGTCCATCCCATATCAGTGGATGATTATCTTAGTGTCAGCAGTAGAGATGAAGTCTCGTGGAGGTATTTCTTATTTTAAAAATTTTTCGAATATCAAAAGTATAGAAATATAGAATATAAATCAAAGGGGTATATTAGTCATTTTGAAAAATGTCAAATCAAATCCGTAATTTTGAAAATGTCAGACGGTAACAAAAAAAGTTGGTAAACAGCGACCATTTTGGTAAATTTAAAATTAACGAAAAACTTGTATAATAGAAACAAAAACTCATTATTCTAAATTGATTAAATCTAGAGACAAAAAAGTATATATTCTAAAATTAACGAAAACTTGTATACTAGGCAGTAGGGAGGATCAACTTGATGGGCTGTAGGATTTGATCAAGTCCAGCCATAGATGAGGAACTTAGCCCATGGATTTGATCTAGCCCGCTATTCACTTTTTGAGCCATTTTTCTTATAACTCTCATGGATTTTTGACCGATTTAAAACACAATTTTTTTTGCCAACCATTTAAAACTGTTTTGTTCTACCCATTGTAACGGTTTCGATTTGTTATTAACTTATTAATTATTAATATACTCATATATTTCGATTTTCCAATAAACATAAAATAGAGACAAAAATATCTTTACATATAAGGGCCCATGGCTTTAAGCTTTTTGTTCTCATCATTATTTTATACTCTTTTTTAGGGATGAAAGTGAGTCCAAATCCGGCCCCTTAGACATTCCTTATCAGCCACCATTCTCTCAAAAACCCTAATCTCAAATCTAAGTTTGTTTGTGAGAGTTTAGGAGCTTATTAAGTGATTTGGTGCATATTGTTGAAAAAGGAGGCTAGAGAAGAAAGAGATGTTTCTTCTCTAGCCTCCTTTTTCAACAATATACACCAAAATCACTTATTAAGCTTGTAGATCCAGAAATTACTCCTGTGTGCATCTTTTTCAAGTATAAAGTTTATACCTTGATGAGTTTCCTTTTTGATCTCCATGGATGAGTTTTATGAGCTTTTTGTACCAAAGTTTGGACCTTTATGAGTTTCGAGTACTCCATAGAATATTAGATGTCCTTTCATGCATTTTAGGTCTTATAGCTTCGTAAAAATGGTTACCTTATCATTTCCCTTGGCCCATGCATGAGTAAAGTGACTTAGAGTGTGATGGAAGTTAAAGTGTGTTGCATTGGGTCCTTTTCTAGCCATGCAAAGACTTAAAGTTGATGACTTTATGGGTTAAGACACCCTAGGATGGTCATATCTGAAATGGGGATAGGTGTCTTAACGGATTAAGACATAAAAGTTGATGAAGTTAGATTAGGCATAGTACGCTAGACATACTCTTGGCTACGTCCCGCATAGCCTTTCTCGTGCCCGATTGGTCGCTTCCCCGATTGGTCGCTGAGTGAGTTGTACGTACTGGGCAGTTGACTTTTGTTGACTTTTGACATTTAGTCAAGATTTAGGGTTTTGGACCATGGGAGGGGTAAAATGTCTCTTTGCGATTAATGGACATAGTTATGGGTTTTGGACTCGCGAGTAGAGTTATGGACCTTAATTACTAATTAGAGTTAATTATTGTGTTAAAAGGTGGAGTCTAGTTTCGGCAGTTCGGGTGTGAGATTTATCTGTCATCAGTATCAGGTGAGTCTCCTCACTTATTCTTACCTGTGTGGTAGAATAGTCGTATTCGTTAGGAACAACTGGGTCTAGTGTTATTTTGTATTATGTTATTTATGTGTGATTGAGACAACAGATAGTCTCCAGGGTTGCGGATAACCCATAGGGCGTGTTATTGCCCACTGGTGCTGTTGATAGTCCTTAGGGTTGTTGATAACCCATAGCTGTTTATTTATGTTGTGTTGTATGTGGTATCTTGGGGAACTCACTAAGCTTCGTGCTTACAGTGGTTGATTTATGTGTTTTACGTGCGGTGGAGCATGTGGTTTAATTCGATACAACGTGCAAAACCTTACCAGCCCTTGACATATGAACAAGAAAACCTGTCTGTCTGAGTAGGGGTGAGCATGGACCGGGTTGGGTCGGTTTTGGGGTAAAACCGAACCCAACCCATGTATTTCGATTTATGGGTTTTAGAACCCATCGGCTTCGGGTTTTGGTCGGTTTCGGTTTTTGGGTTCTTGGGTCGGTTTCATCGGTTTTCGGGTTCAACCCATGGATTGATGGGTTTTGGGTTGTAACCTGTTTATCAGAAAATCTTTATAACTTAAAAATGAAATAAATTTAGCAACCTAGATTAAAGAAACTAAAAAAAGCATTTCAACACCAACACAACATCAAAAGTATGTTGCTAAAATTTTACAACAACCAAGTTTAACAAGTTTTTAAAAACAAAAACAATTAGCAAACTGTAACGCCTGTGTTTCCTGGCTTGCCATTATTAGCAATGTAATAGTCTAGGTTAACCTTTGTAACCCGTTTTGAAATAATAAGAATGTATTATTTGAGTATTATGTGTTTTGTGCTTAATTGCTTAATTATGTGGTCTGATTAATTAAGAATAAATATAAGCGTCAAAATTTAAGTGTAAAATGAACTTAATATCTTTGGTTAATGTTGTAGTAGTTGAAACGAGGTTTCCGAATATATATAGAACGCCCAAATCTGACTTCGTATGAGGAAGTTATGATTTATCGAAGTTTCGGCTTAGCGGTGTGCAGCCCGAAATACTCGATTTGAGATCGAGCAGTTTTCAGCCGAAGCAATCTAAATGAGAATCGAATATCTCATTGTTGGTATCGAAGCGATAAAAAGTTAGGCGAGAACGGACGTCAAACGAAGAAGTTATGAATTTATAACGAAGTTTTTCTGTCGCGGCCTATTAAAAAAATAAATAATAAAAATAAAGTCGAAATTAGCCGACGGAGTCTAAACGAAAGTTGTAGAGCGTGGTCTCACCTTCGCGTGGATATAAAGAACGTCGAAAACGGAGTTCATATGAAGAAGATATGAATTTCCGAAGTTTGATAAATAAATTGTATTTATTTTTAATTGAAAAATCCGGCATTATCCGAAGGGGGAGTCACCAGTCCGATCCGACGTACGCCCCGCGTACTCCGAAGAGTGTCGACATTTCGGATGACGCATGCAGTGATGACTTCGGAGGCCAGTACGCCCCGCGTACTCCGAGGCTCCAGCCTCCTATAAATAGGATGCGAGGGCAGCCGGCTATTTTGCTAATTTCTTCTCTTCTCTCTCCCGTTTTGCATCGTTTTGCGTGCCAGAAATACCCCGAAGCCCCGGTATTATTCTCGAGCCCCGAGGCAAGTCCCGAGATCCCGAAGATCCCGAGAAGTGCGGTTCCCGAGTCGAAGATCTGCCCGCGAGAAGTTCGATTTTTGTAGAGATCTTCCAGATCTGCTGAGGATTACTAGTTCTACAAGCCGTAGTGCTGTCTGATCATCTTCTGATCAAGTGAGTGTATACTACCTTTCATAAACACGATAATAATACAAGTATGGTTTGAGTGTATTAAGTATATTGTTGTTTATGTGTATAATTTTGTTGTTATAAGCATGAATGTATATTCATTCTCTTCTATCTCATAGATCTGATTTACTTTCTATGAAATACGTGTTATGTGGGTGTGCTTCATCTGTTATGTGGAATATGTATTGAATGGAAATGATATACAGGTTTTAAACTATGTATGAAAATATATATTTTTATCTACTAATATGTTGGGTAGAACATGGGTAGATAGTTGGTGTGTAATAAACAGATGAGAGACCTCGATGTTGTTGTTGTTGTTGATCTAGTTATTCAGCGGAGTATGGATAACGACCACAGACTCTTTCTAGACAGTCCTATGGAACGCTAGCAGGTTCATAACCTATAGGTGTTGTGAACGATGTGTTCACCGGTGTACTCTATCCCCCTCATGGTTGCCTTTAGGATATCTATTGTTGAGGAAACCCCTTAGCAGTGATGTCCGTCCCGATGAAAATCCTAGATTAGGTCCCTTGAGATAGATGTTATTTTAGGGACGTAAAGTGAGGATAACGGGAATGGGTAATCGGGATAGTGATTGGTTGGTGAAATTAAATATAACTTATTTATTGTGGGTTGAAAACCCTATATGCTCACCAGGCTCCCAAGCCTAACCCACTCAGTTTTATTTGTATTACAGGTAGTGGCGCGAGGGCATAAGATGGTTGAATCATCAAGTTGTTTTGTTTACAAGTCTGTATATGTATATATTTGTTGAATGACTTGTAATGTTATCGTTTATGCTTTATGGTCTGTATCGGAACATGACATCCCGAGTTTTGATTATATAATGAAAATGCATCTCTTGATGAAATGCTTTGATAAATATTATTTTACCATGTTTTGTTTTGGGAACAAATTCCGCAACACTTTTAAATCAAAAGGATTTACTCTGAAATTATTTTAAAAAGCATAAATGAAATCGGTCTTTTCTGGTCGAGATTTTGGGGATGTCACAGTTGGTATCAGAGCATTAGTTTAAGCGAACTAGGAATTTGTTGGTATTTTTAGACTTAAACTTAGAATGCTAAGTGGAATTGCGAGTTGTGTGTCTGTTGGATTTTAGACACAAGCACTAGTTTATTTTAGGAAAGTTGCCTAAAATGCTTTTATGTGATAAATGTTATATGTTGCCATATATGATATTAATTGTTCGGATCTACGGTCTGTTGCCGACCGGATCTGGAAACCTTATGTGTGTAGGATTCTAAGCGTGTGTATACGGTATTAGAACTAGCATGTAAACGTTTCGGAGTAATAAGGATGATTTGAATATCTATCGGGAATGAAGATCTAAATTTCACCTTATTCGGTGTGTAGATCAAATATGGTGAGAACGAGAAGTGGCGTTGGAAACGCGGATGAAAACAGAAATCAACCGCCAGTGATCGAGCAAATACCCGTTGTAGCAGCAGCACCAGAACCAATAACAATGGTTGCGGTGCAAGCCATGATTCGGGCTATGCTAGCCGAACAAAGGGAGGAGATACGACAAATGTTGCATGATAATAGGGATGAACCTATCATACCTATTGAGGAACCCGAATTGATCCCTGAGCAATCGGAGGAAGGGAACAATAGTCGCATTATGAGTCAAGTTGGGACTCAAGGAGAACGAAGGAACGATCCGGAAAGGAGAAACAACAAGGATGGGCGAATGTACAAGAACTTCTTGGGCGCCAAGTCTTTCTGGAAGCCCAAAGCCTGTTGAGATAATGGATTGGATCTCCGAAATGGAGATGGTATTTGAAAGTTGCGACTGTAGCAACAAACAGAAGACTGTCTTTGCAGTCAGACAACTGAACACTGGAGTCTTGAGTTGGTGGAAGCTGTTGGCAGATACTATGCCACGAGGAGAAGCCCTGAAAATGTCATGGGAGGAGTTCTTGGAACAACTAAGGGTGCAATATTATTCAGAGATAGATCTGATTGATCTGAACAATGAGTTCCAAAACTTGAAGAAGGGAAAGATGAGCATAGACGACTATGCTACTGCATTTACTGAGAAAATGAAGTTGTTTTCGTACCTTGTGCCAACGGAACTCTCCAAGATAGAGAGGTTTGCTAACGGACTGCCTGCCGACTTTGGTCCGACAGTCAAGATGGCAACTACTTTGAAAACGGCTGTTCGTGCAGCTAAGAATATGGAGGCCCAGCAGAAGGAAAAGGGTCTGGAAAGGACAGATGTTGGAGAAAAGAGGAAGTTCGATGGAACTTCAGGGTCCAACAAGAAAAACAAGTTCTCGGAGTCTGGTTCGAGGGGAAGTGGAGGTGAAGCGAAGTGGTGCGACAAATGTAAGAAGAAGCATCATGGAAGATGTGAGGTGGCGAACTCATGCTACAAGTGTGGAAAGCCAGGGCACTATGCCAACGAATGTACCCTCACTAAGAAAGTTTGCTATGGTTGTGGTGAGGAAGGACACATGTCGAGGGACTGCCCGAAGAAGAAGGAGGCAGCTAGACCCAACATTCCACCAAAGCCAAAGGCGAGAGCATTCCATATGACACTGGAAGCTGCTAAAGATGAAGCTGATGTCGCTTCAGGTACCTTTCTCGTTAACGAATTGCCTGCCCAAATTTTATTTGATTCTGGAGCCAACTACTCCTTTATATCGCATGAATTTGGTAAAAAGCTAGCTTTGCCTGTTGTTAGACTAGATGATGCCTTATTAGTCGAAGTTGCTAGTGGCAAGTTTGTACCTGTTAGTCATCGTATGAAAAACATCTTAATTGATCTGAATGGGAATAAGTTCCACGAGGAATTATTGCCTATAGAACTTAATGGTTTCGACATCGTGCTTGGAATGGATTGGCTTAGCGCCAACGACGCCGAAATTTTATGCAAGAAGAAAATAGTCAAAGTAAACCCGCCTGGGAAAGATTCGTTTATGGTGTATGGGGACAAACGCAGAGTGAATTCTGGAATCATTTCATTGATGAAAGCCAGAAAATGTTTGACCAAAGGGTGTACATCATATCTAGCATTCGTGATTGATGCTAAGAAGGAAAAGAAGGTGATGCAGAATATTCCAGTTGTGTGTGATTATCCGGAAGTATTTCCCAAAGATCTTCCTGGATTACCGCCTGATCGACAAGTGGAATTCCGTATTGACTTGTTGCCAGGAACAACGCCAATTGCGAAAGCACCTTATCGATTAGCACCGACGGAGATGAAGGAGCTAATGATACAACTTCAGGAGTTATTGGACAAAGGTTTCATTAGACCTAGTTCATCACCCTGGGGAGCTCCGGTGTTATTTGTAAAGAAGAAGGATGGAAGTATGAGAATGTGCATTGATTAAAGAGAGCTGAACAAGGCAACAATAAAGAATAGATATCCGTTGCCAAGGATTGATGACCTGTTTGATCAATTGCAAGGTTTGAGCTACTTCTCGAAGATCGATCTAAGGTCAGGATATCATCAGCTGAAAGTAAGAGAGCGGGATATAGAGAAGACTACATTCAGAACTAGATATGGACACTACGAGTTCTTGGTTATGTCGTTTGGACTAACCAATGCTCCTGCAGCATTCATGGATTTAATGAATAGGGTTTGTAATCCTTTCCTTGATAAATCCATGATAGTGTTCATAGACGACATTCTAATTTACTCGAAAAGCCAAGAGGAGCATGGCAGACACTTGCGAGAAGTGTTAGAAGTCTTGAAGAAGGAGAAGCTGTATGCTAAGTTCTCCAAATGTGATTTTTGGATTCGTGAAGTCCAAGTCTTGGGTCACGTGGTCAACCAAGAAGGGATAATGGTTGATCCAGCGAAGATCGAAGCTGTGACAAAGTGGGAGCAACCGAAAAGTCCCACGGAGATTCGAAGCTTTTTGGGATTAGCTGGATATTACCGAAGGTTTATCCAAGGCTTTTGTTCGATTGCTACTCCATTGACAGCTTTGACCCACAAAGGAGCTACTTATGCTTGGAGTGATAAGCATATAGAAGCATTCGAGAAGCTAAAGAAGAAGCTATGTGAGGCACCGATTCTTTCTCTACCCGATGGAGTTGAAGACTTCGCTGTTTATAGCGATGTGTCTGGGGTTGGATTGGGTTGTGTTTTGACCCAAAGAGAAAAGGTGATAGCATATGCGTCTCGACAGCTGAAGGAGCATGAAAAGAATTACCCGACTCATGATTTGGAGTTGGCAGCGGTAGTTTTCGCTCTGAAAATATGGAGGCATTACCTCTATGGCACGAAGTGCAAACTTTTCACTGATCATAAGAGTCTGCAATATTTCTTTGGTCAGAAGGGATTGAATATGAGGCAACGATGCTGGCTAGAATTACTCAAGGACTATGACTGTGAGATACTTTACCATCCCGGTAAAGCTAATGTTGTTGCTGATGCTCTCAGTCGGAAAGTCAATCTTGAAAGGAAAAGGCCAAGAGCGTTGAGAATTGAAGTTGTCTCGACTATTTTGGAAAGTATAAAGAAAGCTCAAGAGGAAGATTCTGAAAAGAATGACCGAAAGGAGGAACGTTTGGGCAAAACGTTGATATTCAGTGTAAACAGTCATGGACTGAAGGTGTTCCAAGATCGGATTTGGATACCTAAGACAGGAGGAGTCAGAGATCTTCTGATGGAAGAAGCTCACAAGACCATGTACTCGATTCATCCTGGTAGCACTAAAATGTATAGGGACCTAAAACCCTACTACTAGTGGTCGACGATGAAGCTTGATGTTGCAAAGTATGTGGCTGAGTGTGTGACTTGTGCGAGAGTAAAGACACAACATCAAAAACCGTACGGGAGTTTAGAACCTTTGCCTGTGCCTATGGGTAAGTGGGAAGACATTGCTATGGATTTTGTCACTAAACTGCCCAGAACAAAGAATGGTCACGACATGATTTGGGTGGTCGTTGATCGATTCACTAAGAGTGTGCATTTCATAGCAGCCAAGGAAAAATGGTCTATGGAAAAGCTTGCAAATTCTTACGTGAAGGAGATTATGAGGCTTCACGGTGTTCCGTTAACGATTGTAACGGATCGTGATAGTCGTTTCACCTCGAGGTTTTGGAAAAGTCTACAAGAGGAATTGGGTACCAAGTTGTGTTTAAGTACAGCTTACCATCCGCAGACTGATGGTCAGAGCGAACGAACGATACAAACGATTGAAGATATGCTGAGAGCATGTACCTTGGAATTCCTAGGTAATTGGGATGAACATTTACCTTTGGTAGAATTTTCCTATAATAATAGTTTCCACTCGAGCATTAAGATGACACCTTATCAAGCTTTGTACGGGCAGAAGTGTCGTACGCCGTCTTGTTGGCTTGAGGCTGGGGAAAAGCAGTTTATGGGACCGGAGTTGGTTCATCAAACTGCTGAAAAGTTGAAAATAATTAGGGAAAGAATGTTAGCAGCTCAGGATCGTCAAAAGAGCTATGCTGACAAGAAGCGAAGACCGATGACTTTTGAGGTTGGGGATTCGGTTTTGCTTAAAGTCTCGCCGTGGAAGGGACTTATAAGATTTGGTAAAAGGGGAAAGTTGAGTCCAAGGTTTATTGGACCGTTTAAAGTTCTTCAGAGGATTGGGAACCAAGCTTACAAGCTCGAACTACCAGAAGAACTGAGTGGAATTCATAACACTTTTCATGTGTGTTATTTGAGGAAGTTCACGGGAGAAGTTCCCGACATAATTCCGATTTCTGAATTGAGAATTGATGAGAACAAAAGGTTGATTGAGGAACCAGAGGCAATTGTTGACCGAAAGACTAAGAAATTGCGACGCAAGATGGTTTGGTTAGTGTTTGTCCGATGGAAACACATGAATGGGCTGAATCTCACCTGGGAGGAGAGTGATATGATGGGTCGCTATCCGCATTTGTTTGTTGATGAGTGATTCCGGGGACAGAATCATTCTAAGGTGGAGAGAATTGTAACGCCTGTGTTTCCAGGCTTGCCATTATTAGCAATGTAATAGTCTAGGTTAACCTTTGTAACCCGTTTTGAAATAATAAGAATGTATTATTTGAGTATTATGTGTTTTGTGCTTAATTGCTTAATTATGTGGTCTGATTAATTAAGAATAAAAATAAGCGTCAAAATTTAAGTGTAAAATGAACTTAATATCTTTGGTTAATGTTGTAGTAGTTGAAACGAGGTTTCCGAATATATATAGAACGCCCAAATCTGACTTCGTATGAGGAAGTTATGATTTATCGAAGTTTCGGCTTAGCGGTGTGCAGCCCGAAATACTCAATTTGAGATCGAGCAGTTTTTAGCCGAAGCAATCTAAATGAGAATCGAATATCTCATTGTTGGTATCGAAGCGATAAAAAGTTAGGCGAGAACGGACGTCAAACGAAGAAGTTATGAATTTATAACGAAGTTTTTCTGTCGCGGCCTATTAAAAAAATAAATAATAAAAATAAAGTAGAAATTAGCCGACGGAGTCTAAACAAAAGTTGTAGAGCGTGGTCTCACCTTCGCGTGGATATAAAGAACGTCGAAAACGGAGTTCATATGAAGAAGATATGAATTTCCGAAGTTTGATAAATAAATTGTATTTATTTTTAATTGAAAAATCCGGCATTATCCGAAGGGGGAGTCACCAGTCCGATCCGACGTACGCCCCGCGTACTCCGAAGAGTGTCGACATTTCGGATGACGCATGCAGTGATGACTTCGGAGGCCAGTACGCCCCGTGTACTCCGAGGCTCCAGCCTCCTATAAATAGGATGCGAGGGCAGCCGGCTATTTTGCTAATTTCTTCTCTTCTCTCTCCCGTTTTGCATCGTTTTGCGTGCCAGAAATACCTCGAAGCCCCGGTATTATTCTCGAGCCCCGAGGCAAGTCTCGAGATCCCGAAGATCCCGAGAAGTGCGGTTCCCGAGTCGAAGCTCTGCCCACGAGAAGTTCGATTTTTGTAGAGATCTTCCAGATCTGCTGAGGATTACTACTTCTACAAGCCGTAGTGCTGTCTGATCATCTTCTGATCAAGTGAGTGTATACTACCTTTCATAAACACGATAATAATACAAGTATGGTTTGAGTGTATTAAGTATATTGTTGTTTATGTGTATAATTTTGTTGTTATAAGCATGAATGTATATTCATTCTCTTCTATCTCATAGATCTGATTTACTTTCTATGAAATACGTGTTATGTGGGTGTGCTTCATCTGTTATGTGGAATATGTATTGAATGGAAATGATATACAGGTTTTAAACTATGTATGAAAATATATATTTTTATCTACTAATATGTTGGGTAGAACATGGGTAGATAGTTGGTGTGTAATAAACAGATGAGAGGCCTCGATGTTGTTGTTGTTGTTGATCTAGTTATTCAGCGGAGTATGGATAACGACCACAGACTCTTTCTAGACAGTCCTATGGAACGCTAGCAGGTTCATAACCTATAGGTGTTGTGAACGATATGTTCACCGGTGTACTCTATCCCCCTCATGGTTGCCTTTAGGATATCTATTGTTGAGGAAACCCCTTAGCAGTGATGTCCGTCCCGATGAAAATCCTAGATTAGGTCCCTTGAGATAGATGTTATTTTAGGGACGTAAAGTGAGGATAACGGGAATGGGTAATCGGGATAGTGATTGGTTGGTGAAATTAAATATAACTTATTTATTGTGGGTTGAAAACCCTATATGCTCACCAGGCTCCCAAGCCTAACCCACTCAGTTTTATTTGTATTACAGGTAGTGGCGCGAGGGCATAAGATGGTTGAATCATCAAGTTGTTTTGTTTACAAGTCTGTATATGTATATATTTGTTGAATGACTTGTAATGTTATCGTTTATGCTTTATGGTCTGTATCGGAACATGACATCCCGAGTTTTGATTATATAATGAAAATGCATCTCTTGATGAAATGCTTTGATAAATATTATTTTACCATGTTTTGTTTTGGGAACACATTCCGCAACACTTTTAAATCAAAAGGATTTACTTTGAAATTATTTTAAAAAGCATAAATGAAATCGGTATTTTCTGGCCGAGATTTTGGGGATGTCACACAAACAACCAGGTAATAATATCGGTTTCAATAAAACAATACCACAACCATATATTAGGTGTAATTTAGTACCAAAATCCACCTCCTTTTGCATTTGAAGTATACTACCTTTGACATTGAAAGTCAAATTATAGCATATCATTGAAAAACATGTAATAATATCGGGTTGGGTCAGTTTTAAATCCAACGGGTTGGGTCGATTTCAAACCCAACGGGTTGGATGGTTTGAGGTATTAAAATCGAACTCAAAACCCATTTTTCGATTTTTAAAAATTTAAACCCAAACCTGAGGGTTTGGGTTCGGTTTCAGTTTCTTGGTTTTGTTTTTGTCGGCTTTTGGGTTTTCGGGTTCGGTTTTGCTCACCCCTACATTTGAGGACCGCAGGAAGGCAAAGGTTTGATTTTACACATTCAATGGGAGATTTGTTACTAGGACAGTTTGAGATACTTTGATATTTTGTGATGATGTTTGTTTTAGACACTTATGTTTTTGGTGACTTCGTTTCTAAAAATTTGTTTTGGTAAATTAAAAATGAAAAAATTGGTTTAAAATTTGAGGTGTTACAATTTGGTATCAGATTCCTAGTTTGAGAGATTTGGATGAACCTCAGGATAATTTCAAACTCAAACTGAGGATCTGAAGATTTTTTTGTCTGCGTGGTTGGTTATACTTTGTATTGGGGTTTAGAGCGTGTTTTCCCCCCTTTTAGTTTGTCTTTAGTTAGTTAGGTTGTTTTGGTCCCTAGGGTCTATCCCAGGAGCCTTTTTCTTTTCCATAGGTGGGGAGTCCATAACATGTTATTGTATTTATTATTTTTTTATTAATAAAAAGTTAATGGATTTGTTGCCCTCCTTTACCAAAAGAGAAAAATAATGCATGTTGAAAAATTTCCATTGTTCAACATTGGTAGGGGAGGAACTTAAAGTGTGTGTATAATTGTTTCTCATTGTTGATCCTTCAAAGGCTTTGGGGAATACAAGAGATGAGGATCTATTATTTTTGACAAGTTCGGTTCGAGTCGATTGGACTAACCCAATCAACACGTTAACCGACATTGACTTTGTGGATAAGCATATAGAATATTTCAGCAGCCTCAGGAAACAATAGATAAACACCAATTTTGAATCGGGTGAGATATGAGATAACAACATCATTAAAGTTGCATTTAAACCGTCACGTGGAAGCCAATGAGAGGCCAAACATTGTTATCAAATCTACTTTTTGGGGATTTGGTTTTTCGTATTCATTTCAAATAGGGACCTCTCAGTTTTCATTTATTCCATACAAAAAAAAACACATCATTCTTTCCCCTCTCCACTTTCCCTTTGCAAAACACAAATTTCTTTCGATTTCTGTGTAATCAACTTTGCATTTATCACTTCTTCCATAGTTGTTGGAACGAAAGATATTTTGCATCAAATCATGGGATTTTACGTTGAAGCTTGCAACCTTAAAGCAACGTAAAAATGTTTAAGGACAAACTTCTTCAATACAGTCAAGTTCAACAAAAATTTAGGTGAGTTTTAAATTTATTCATTGTCTTTTAATATGTCCGACAACGAGATAGTCTCATTCTATAAACATATATGATCATGTAGGTTCAATCTGACTTTTTGGACGAAAATCGGTAATTAATTTATTAATTAATAATAATAGTAAATAGATTTATTATTAATAACTAATCGACATTGATTGGTCTATTTTGTGAATGTATTAAATGGTTTTAAATTTATTAAATTGATGTGTGATTGCCCAAAAATGACACTACTTTGATGAATTGGTGAATACTATGTGCAGGTAATCATACGTGCTTAAAATCGGGTGGAACTTGTAAATAAAAAGGAAAAATTAAAGCTGAAATTTGACTAGCATTGGAGTGGTACACTAAAACTCCAGAACAACAATCTAAAGTTGCATAGCATTGGAGTTAGCATTAAAGCAGCATTGGAGCCAACGTCTAAGACGCCATCTTCAACACCGTGGTGTAAAGTGTCCCAAAGATTAGTATTTTAACACATATTTAAAGGAGACTCAACCCTAATCAAAAAGCTTCTTATCCCCCTACGATTTTCTTGCATTTTAGAGGCTTGAAAACAAATTCAAACCTTCTCCAAACACGTTTGTAACCACTCCAATCCGGATTCAATGCGAGATTTCAACGAATTCATCATCAAGCAAGGATCATTCAATCGGTGGATCATCATCAATTCCATTAAGTTTCAAATTTTATCACTTCTTCCTCAAGGTTTTATTGTTTCAATGTTTGATAATCATTAGGTTAAAGTTGCTTTATGATTGCAAGTTTGTTTATGGATTTTATTAGTCATTTTATATTTTTCATTCAAGTTATTGGTTTTATGAACTCAATGGAAGGCTAAACCATTAGGGTTACTTTCGGGGATGTTTAT
The DNA here is from genome assembly GCF_051521515.1 of Lactuca serriola. Taxonomy (NCBI): domain Eukaryota; kingdom Viridiplantae; phylum Streptophyta; class Magnoliopsida; order Asterales; family Asteraceae; genus Lactuca; species Lactuca serriola. The sequence continues at coordinate 6,555,887 of NC_136413.1, forward strand.
GACTTGTAGATGAACACGGTTGATTATTACTTGGTTCTGATCAATTTTGATTGTTGTTTTGTGTTTAATGTTATGATTTTCAGTAATAATAATTGAAATTGGGTTGTATGAATTTGTTTGATGTCATAACTAATATAGTAAATTGCCAATTCACATATTGTTCCATGTTCAAGTAGCTTAGAAACAAAGACATTTGGTTGAATCCACATTAATTCAAATTCACTAATTATTCATAATCCAATAAGACATACGAAGTAAGACAACTAGTTAAATGAACATATCGTGTACCCAAAATTATATGTTACAAGATAATAAACCTCAATTACATCTAAGTAATTGCTTTAGGATTTTAAGAAAGGAAGTGTGTGACTCTGAAATGTTCGACAATCGAACCAGGAGTACCATTTTTTTATTGAAGGTTTCTTTTTCATTAATAAAGCTCCAAGCTTTTTGTTTAATATTTTTTTTGTGACAATTACATGTGATATTTTTTCCTTTGATTATTTTGACACAAAATTTAACCACGAACTCCTTTTGGATTCGACCTGACTTACCTTATTTACGTAGGTTAGTTTGTTTATTTTTTATTGAGACAACGACCATGATCAAACATACAATTTTTAATATTATATGTAGGTTTAATTACTTGTCTATTAAAGTTGATATCCAACTAATACCATGAAAATATGAACCTCTGTTTTCTGATATAAAACTTAACCAAATCAACTAAAAAGTCGCCTATTATTTCATATTACTTCAATGAAACAGCATTAACTCGAGTCATGAATTTGTATATTGAAATATGAAAATAAATAAATCAAAAAATTTAGTGATTTTTACTTAAAGTTTTACTTTTTACATGTTCAGATGATCTAAACATAACATGAATATTTTGGTACAACTTAGCTCTTAGTGCCAAATGACCTATGAATACAAAAAGACAACCAACCATAGATCATCGCCAACACCCTTTAATAAATAACTAAAACTTTGTTTTTCATGTCTTAAACAAGTATTTTCCAATTAAATAACTTCTATATATCTCTGTTGGCGTGCTTATAGTATTCCAATCTTGAGTTTTAATAATAAACAATATGTATGATGCAAAGAAATGGATTATATATAACATGTTTGATGTTTCCTACGTTGTTTCGTCTGGATGTCTATCAGGGATTTTAGTACAGGTGCTTCTCGATTATACTAAGAAAACACTCGAACATCATATAATAATACCATATAGTTTAAAGTACAAATGAAAATAATAATAAATATTGGTACAAGTGACAAATACATCCGGAAATCAAGATCTTTGTATGTTGGAAGCAACGCAAAATGTTATAACAACATTTGTCGTGTTGTATCGTAAAGCATATAACATGCTTATGTCTAAACTGCCTCGTAATCGACAATTGTAATTAGATTAAGAAATTGTTCTGTAATCAATTAATTAGTTTCAATATTATTTTTGAATTTTTTACTTATCTTCATTTCGGTTTGTCTTATTGTTCGACAATCCATTATTAATTTTTAATACAAAATTCTGAATTCATGTCCATCTTGAGACGATGGAGTGACATTTTATAGATTATGATTGACATTTCTTATTTCTCCAATAACATGCAATTTGTTTTGTTTGATCATATTTTCTTGTTTGTTAACGGTGACAAATAAGTTTTAAGAAAATTTCTCGCAAATGTATCTTATTTCGACGTAAAAACGTGATTTGTATAGGATTTGTTTTTCGAACAACATGAATTTTATAGCCAACGTTAGAGAGAGCATTACAAAAAGTTACTACGAATAGTTGGGTCTTGTAAACACGAAACCGGATTCAGTCTAGTTTTTCTTACATTTATTCGAAATCCAAAAAAAATGCACTGCTAATTATATCATTAAAAATAGTGGATTCTTAGGCAAACCCTTCCAAAAAAAGAAGGCAAATTTGAAACCTCCAAAGCATTCATAAATTAGTAATCACGACCATATCAAATGCCTTACGTTGAAGGTGTATCCTTCACCTTATCAACCAATGTAATACGAGACGCCACCAAACAAACTTTCAGAACATGGAACCCTACCAAACATCTACCCGTCTCCAAATACAAAGTAAAGGACACGTTGAAAAAACATGTCCCACAGTCTCAACATGATTCGTATAGGAATGACAAAGAATTAACTCCACCTCCACCAATCTAGTCGAAAGTCTCTCCTTATATGTTGAGGGAGTGGTGCCAAGTTTGTTATAGTCAACGTAGACACCATCTAGGATTGTCACTCTCTAACTTTTGCCATTTACATGGCGTGAGTTGTCACATTTGTCATACCAATTTTTTTAATAATTAATGTAAAAAATAAACATTTCAAACATACTATTTTCTTGTAAACTAAAATTTCATTGAATTATAATTAAGATGTATAAGTCAAGGGTTGATTTTGTAATTTCAAAAACTATTTATCTTGAGAGAATTTAGGGCGGGGTATTTTTTGTTACTAGACCAAACCCTAGGGACCTTTTATGTTAAATCTGAAAAAACTTGTTGTCTTCTCCTAGTATTTGGCGCATACGACACGAAGAGTTTCTTCCATTTTTATATATGTGATTAACTACAACTTCAAAAGAAAAATTAATCCTTGCCATGTGCATATTCCTTTTCTGTCTTTTTTCCCCCAAACCATACTCTCTCTCTCTCTCTCATCGGCAATATCCCATCGAGTTGTCGAGTCGAGCTCGACATGTCGATTCATCGGTCGGTGTTCGCCGTCCGCCAATGTTACCAAGTGGGTAGCCGAGCCCACTCCCACTATCCTTAGTGGGAATCCAGTCCTAACCCTCGAAAACAATGCATTCAACTTAATCAAGACCCAAGTGTTACATCTCGTGGCCGTGTCACCTCCCAATAACAAATTGATATCTAAAAACATCCAAGCTGAAGAAACAATAAAGTCATCTGAAGAGTCTAAAGTCCCACCCAACCTGCAAGCATATATTAATAAAAATAATATAAATGTAACGTCCCAAAAATCAAGACTAAAAATTTTTGTTTTTAAATTAATAAAACTATTATCCAAAACGTCATCATAAAAATCATGGTGGAACAAGTGTATCAACGACATCACAAAAGATCAGAGTAACATAAAATGTGGAACGAGATGGTGTGTGCATTGCAATCATCTTGGGCTCTTCCCCTTCGAACCAGAAGTACCTGAAAACATAAATTAAAAACTATAAGCACAAAGCTTAGTGAGTTCCCCAAAATATCACATACCATACATAATAAACATATAATGAGCCCCGCCCAGCATCGGGCCCCGCTCGTTATATAGATCTGTCAGCCATCGGGCCCGCCCAATATACATATAAGCATATAAACAGATAAACACATAACACATGTAATAATCACAAAGATAGATAACATATAGAATGGTCATTGGGCCCCACCTAGCATCGGGCCCTGCCCGGTAACATATAAACACATAACATATGCAAGAGTCACGCAGACATCTAGCATCCTATACATAATATACGATGGGTCGGCATTGGTGTCTTCGACCGGCTAAACACAATGAGGAAACTCATCTCTACCTGTTGAAACACTCAAATGAATCTTGATCTGTTAGTCCAGAAAACCCCGCGCTATCATCAACAAGATAATATCCAATTAATAATTGGATCTCAGCCCATAACCAAGACTCTAAGCTACTTAGCCTGAGTAAAAGACCATTTTATCCTTTTTTTCTTACTTGGCCCAATACCAAGGCCCAACCCAACTACTCAAAAGGCCTAAATCCTAAATTGCAACCTAAAGCCCAATATGGCTCAATCTTCCAAATTGGGCCCAAAACCCATCATGGACCTAAATCCAAGGAAGCCCAACATGTTAGCCCAAAGCCTAATTTAGAAGTCTAATGGCCTATCAAGGCCCAATCGTAAAAGTCCAAAGCATGGCCCAAAATCTATGAACGGCAAGCCCATGTTTCCATCTGTTGAGTACGCGGAGCGTACTCAGCTCGTACGCCCAGCGTACGCCTCAGACTCCCAAACCACTTCATTAAGCACTTAAACAGTTAAAACCATTTGCTAAACTCTCATATTTGGTCTGTAACAACCCGTTATTTCATGTCAATGTAATGACTAAAAGTCGAGTCTTATAACCTCTTTGTAAATTAATAAGAATATCATCGAAAATGAAATGCTCAAAAAGCTCTGTTTGGGTACACTATGTGGTAGATATCGTGATAAGGTTTCCAAAAATATAAACAACACTAAAATCCGAGTTATAACGAAGGAGTTATGACCAATCAAAGATTCGTAACACTACCGGTAAAGCGTTGTTAAGCATAAAACGAGAAATTTCAATAAAATACTTTTGAGCCTTAGGTGTCTAAATGAAAGTCGTAGATATCTTTAAACCGCAAACATACATAAAAAGAACGCCCCAAATCTGACTTTGTTTGAGGAAGTTATGATTTTTCGAAGTTTCTGACCTAGCAGTAGACAGCTAAAAACTCGAAATAGAGATCGAGCGGTCTTTAGCCGACACAACCTAAACGAAAGTTGAAGACCCCGACAATAGGAGTACAACAGTAAAAAGTCTGACGAAATGGACACCAGATGAAGGAGTTATGGAATTTAAACGGACTTTTCCAGGCCCGGCCTGTTAAAATTAATATAATAAAAATAAAGTCAAAATTAGCTGACGGAGTCTAAACGAGAGTTGTAGAGCCTTTTCACACCTACGCGTGCATATAAAGAGCATCGAAATCGGAGCTCGTACACGAAAGTTATGGATTTTACAAGTTCGGGACACAAAACCCGAGGCTGACTCAGCCTCACGACGTGAACTCGTGACTGATGGGTTCCAGAGTGTCAGCCACGTCAACTCGTCGAAGAGGATCATGCTGACTAAGCCTCACGACGTGAGAAATCCAAAACTCACGACGTGAGACCCCAAATCAGCCCCTATAAATAGAAGCTTAAGGGTGTCGGGTTTGGTGCTCATCTCTTTCCATCTAAGTGTTGTTACTCTGCGTGATTACCTCAAGAAGCCTTCTCGAAGCCCTATTTTTTCATACTCGAGTCCCGAAGGAAGTTCTACACTCCCGAGATCCCTGAGAATCCTGAGATTTCAACTCTCTCTAGTCGAAGTTCTGCTTGATTCTTCTCTCGACTACTTCAAAACAACCACTTCAATCAAGTGAGTTCATACCCCCTTTTATACACCTTCAAATACTTTATAATGTACTTTTAATACATTTCGGGGGGAATACAAGTAAACACCCGGTTAATCCCGAGTGAAAACGTGAAAACTCTTGTCATACTTTGCATGCATTAGACTTATACAAAATGCATAGTATCCAGGGTAGCCATCCTTGTTAAACCATTTTATGCATTCAAAGAACTTATGATTTATGCTTTCTCAAACATTGTGAAATAGGATAAACATTGCATATGAAACTATTATTTTAATACAGACTTAGTTGAGAATCCGTGATACGATTACATCTTCAAATGCTACCTTTTTGTTAAAAAGGTACTACCTAAAGACTTGTCTATTATAACCAGAGTCTCCCGTTAAGAGAGCGTGTCAAATGTGTATAGATCTATACGGGAAGTCATGATCTCGCGCCCTGACTGTTAGCTACATTCCTTTGGGTGACAGTTTGTAATAAACGTTTCGACGCCTGAAGACCGTCGCCCCAGGCATATTATGTTTAGTATGGTTATAAAACTCACCGGATATACAATTATTATGGTATTCTGCTTTTATGAATGGGTAGCTATTAAAACTATTCTTCATCTAACGAGTGTGATCTTCTTATAGCTTTATTATATAAAACTATGTCTCAACCTTTTACGCATGTCAGTTGCTTGCGATTTTCGGTCTTGGACATTAGAGACTGTCTGTTACTTTAGGAAAATAAGGGATTTTCCTGTATCCAAAACAATCAACTAATAGGAAAATAAGGGATTTTCCTAGTACAACTATTTACAATTCACAGCGCGAACATTCATATGCATTTCATACTTTTATAAGAAAATAAGGGATTTTCTTGGTAAACGCACGAACTTTGGAATGCATACATTTTTCTCAAAACCTCTTATGAATTCACCAACTTAATTGTTGACACTTTTTCTTTGAAATAACTTGTATTCTCATGAAACCGCTAAGCAGGTTTGGAAATCAACTTTTGGGGATTAACGCTCTGATGTTAATTACTTCTTTCGAAAGATGTTTATGTATTTATCTTTTGAACATGTAACAAATACAATTATGTAAACGTTTTGGAAACTTTTTATATATATGGTGGTATGTACTTTCCTTACTATGAACTGTTATGATACTGAATATGACGTCCTCCGCCCCCCGAACATTTCTGCCGTTCTGGTTTGGGGGTGTGACATGGTCCCTAAGGGTGACTTACTTCGTAAAGTTGGCAACTTTATACCCATGCATGGCTTAATTGGATCCAACATTAAAAAAGAAGCTTAATAAATCTCTTAACACTTGCATGGACCAATATCTTTCACAAAGTTTGCATTTTTATGAACAAGGGACATCCATGAAGCTAAGATCTAACATTCATTGCTTTTGGAGTAGATAAAAAGCTTAACTCTAACTCAAAAGACTCAAAAATGTATGAATAACACAATAAAATAGATCTAGCACGAATGACCATCAAGGTCAGAGTTTTTTACCTCAAAAGGCTTGCAAATATGAAGGTAACTCTAGATCTACAAGCTCAAGTTATTCCTCTAAGTGTTCCTCTTCTTCTTCACAACAAAACACTAACAAATTCACTTTCAAGCTCAAATCTCACCAAATGCACTTAGGGTTTCATTTTTTAGGTAAAGGGATATGGAGGTTGGTCAATAAATGTCCAAGAGGTGATTTAAGTTGTTTAAATAGGGTGCAAACCCTAAAATTTAGGGTTTGCCCAAACCATGCGTACGCCCAGCATACTCCCATGTACGCCCAGCGTACGTGGGTGAAGTCCGCAATCAGCAGGGAGCTAGTACGCTAAGCGTACTCATAAAGCACGCCCACATACTTTCAAAGGACCAAAATGAAAAGAATTTTGCAATAAGGGCTAAAAGGAAACTTACCACTTTACAAGTGTTACAATTCTTCCCTACTTGAATCGGACTTCGTCCTTGAAGTCCGCTGCACCAAACAACTCTGGGTAATGCTCCCTCATATCGTCCTCCGTTTCCCACGTCCATTATGAACCCTTGCGATGTTACCACTGGATTTTCACCAACTCAACAACCTTGTTCCTCAAGGTTTTTGTCTTCAGGTCAAGAATCACCACTGGTCTCTCGATATAATTCAGGAAATCATCCACCTGAATATCCTTCAATGCAACCACCGTGAAATCATGCACTAAACACTTCCGCAACTAAGAGACGTGGAAGGTACTATGGATCTGACTGGCTCCTCGGGGAGATCCAAGTGATAAGCAACCTGGCCCACCCGGGCCAAAACCCTGAAAGGACCGATGTATCTGGGTCCCAATTTGCCCCTATTCCTAAGTCGGATGACACCTTTCCAATGTGACACCTTCAGGAGAACCATGTCCCCAACCTGGAACTCTATATTTGATCGGCGCTTGTCGGCGTAGCTCCTATGCCGAATCTGAGTTGTTTGCAGTCTACTCCAAACATGCTGAATCAACTCGGTAGTCTTGTGTACCACTTCGGTACTCCCCATGGCTCGTTGACCGACCTCACCCTAACATATCGAGGTCTTGCATTTCCTCCCATAGAGCATCTCAATAGTAGGTCGATCAATATTGGTGTGATAACTATTATTACACGAAAATTCCGCTAACAGAAAATACGTATCCCAACTCCCACTGAAATCCAATACACACGCTCGAAGCATATCCTCCAAGGTCTGAATAGTCTGCTCGCTCTGTGCGTCAGTCTGTGGGTGGAAAGCCATACTGAAATGGAGACGATTACCCAACTTACTGTGGAACCTCTTTTGAAATTTGGAAGTGAACTGTACGTCCCTGTCTGAAACCACCGAAATCGGCACCCCATGCTGTGCTACGACCTCCCTGATGTATACCTCAGCCAACTTCTCTACAGAAATACTCTCATGAATCGGGATAAAATTCGTGCTCTCGTTCAATCGATCTACGATTAACCAAATCGAATCCAATACGCGTGCAATCCGAGGCAAATTTGAAATAAAATACATGGTATTCTGCTCCCATTTCCCAACGGGAATATCCAATGGCTACATCTTGTCATGAGGTCACTGATGCTCGGCCTTGACTTTTCTTCAAGTCAAGCACCTCTCCACATACCAAGCTACATCCCGCTTCACGCAGGGCCACCAATAATAAGGACGAAGATCTCCATACATCTTCATCATCCCGAGAAGAATGGAAAATCTTGATCTGTGTGCCTCTTCCATCAGAACTTGACACACACCACACCAATACGGAACCCTTACTCTCTGATGGAGATTCAATAACCCTCGACTATCATAATCAAAGGAAACCACCTAACCCACTATGTTCTCACTCTTTCGGTGCTCTTCCTTCATAGCCTCGATCTGAGCCTCTCGAATCTGCTCCAAAAGCGAAGTAATCACGGTCATCCTCAAACAAAAATCTTTGATCAGATTCGTGACCGCCTTGAGGCGAAGAGCGTCGGCCACCACATTAGCCTTTCCCGGATGGTAAAGGGTCTCACAATCATAATCCTACACCACATCCAACCACCGGCACAGCCTCATGTTCAGATTCAGCTGATCCAACAGATACCTCAGGCTCTTGTGATCCGTGTAAATAGAGCAACAGACCCCATAGAGGTAATGTCTCCAAATCTTGAGGGCGAAAACCACAACACCTAGCTCTAAATCACGCGTCAGATAATTCGCCTCATGAGGATTCAACTGCCTCAAAGCGTAAGCGATCACGCAACCCCTCTATATCATAACTGCACCCAAACCAATGATCGAAACATCACAATAAACCACGAAGTCCTCAAAACCTTCCGACAGGTTCAAAATCGGTGCCTCACACAATCTCTGCCTCAAGGTCTCAAAAGCTGCCTGCTGCTCAGGCCCCCATCAAAAAGTGACGGTCTTCTTCGTTAACTAAGTCAGAGGAACCAATATCTTGGAGAAATACTAAATGAATATTTGATAGTAACCTGCTAAACCAAGGAAAATTCGAATATCGTATGGAGACCTCAGAACCTCCCATCTTCTCACGGCCTCAACCTTGGCCGGATTGACCAGAATACCGTTCAGGTTGACAAGGTGCCCCAGAAACTGCACCTTGTGCAACCAGAACTCACACTTGGAGAGCTTTGCATAAAGTCTCTCCCTCATCAAAGTCTCAAATACCTCCCTCAAGTGCTCTTCATTCAGCTCCTAGGTCTTGGAATAGACCAGGATATCATCAATGAATACAATCACAGACTGATCCAACATCGGTCTGCATACACGTTTCATGAGATACATGAACATGGCTGGAGCATTGGTGATCCCAAAGGGTATCACCACGAACTCGTAATGATCATAACGAGTCTGGAAGGCCGTCTTCTATACATCCGCCTATCTAACCCTCATCTGATGGTAACTCGCACGGAGATCAATCTTGGAAAATCAAGATGCACCCTGAACCTGGTCAAACAAATCATCAATCATCGGGAGTGGATAACGGCTCTTCACTACTAGCTTATTCAACTCCCAGTAATTAATACATATCCGATGAGACCCATCCTTCTTCTTTACAAATAGGATCGATGCTCCCCATGACCCAAAACCAAGGCTCAACCTAACTACTCAAAAGGCCCAAATCCTAAATGGCAACATAAAGCGCAATATGGCCTAATCTTCCAAATTGGACCAAAAACCCATCATGGGCCTAAATTCAAGGAAGCCCAACATGCTATCCAAAAGCCCAATTCGGAATTCTAATGGCCCATCAAGGCCCAATCATAAAATTCCAAAGCATGGCCCATAATCTATGAACGTCAAGCCCATGCCTCCATCTGCTGAGTATGCGGGGCATACTCAGCTTGTACGCCCAATGTATGCCTCAGACTCCCAAACCACTTCATGAAGCACTTAAACAATTAAGACCTTTTTCCAAACTCTCAGATCTGGTCCCTAAGGGTGACTTAATACGTAAAGTTGGCAAATTTATACCCCTGCATGGCTTAATGGGACCCAACACTCGAAAAGAAGCTTAATAATGCTCTTAACACTTGCATGGACCAATTTCTTTCAAAAAGCTTGCATTTTTATGAACACGGGGCCTCCATGGAACTAAAATCTAACATCCATTGCTTCTAGAGTAGATCAAAAGCTCAACTTTAACTCAAAAGACTCAAAAATGCATAAATAACACCATAAAATAGATCTAGCATGAATGACCATCAAGGTGAGAGCTTTTTACCTCAAAAGGCTTGCAAATGTGAAGGTAACTCAGGATCTACAAGCTCAAGCTATTCCTCCAAATGTTCCTCTTCTTCTTCTTCACCACAAAACACCAAAAAATTCACTTTCAAGCTCAAATCTCACCAAATGCACTTAGGGTTTCGTTTTCAGGGTAAAGGGAGATGGAGGTCGGTCAATAAATGTCCAAGAGGTGGTTTAAGTTGTTTAAATAGGGTTCACACCCTAAAAACTAGGTTTTGACCAAACCATGTGTACGCCCAGTGTACTTCCACATATGTGCAACGTACGTAGGTGAAGTCCGCAATCAGCAAGGAGCTAGTACGCTAAGCGTACTCATAGAGTACGCCCGCGTACTAGCCAAGGACAAAAATGAAAAGAATTTTGCAATAAGGACTAAAAGGAAACCTACCACTTTACGATTGTTACAATAAATTAACAAAATCACAATATAAAGCATTTTAAGCACCTTTTACTCCCAATAATGTCAAAACATTGCATAAATTAACAATATATATATATATATATATATATATATATATATATATATATATATATGTAACATCCCGGATTCCCAGGTATCATTTTATCCTTTTATTTTGGGTGATTTGTGAGGATACTCGGCGAGTTGGAGTCCAAACTCGCTGAGTAGGATCGCGGTTTTGGGCGCGGGTTCGCGTCTGGACTCGGCGAGTCCACGTTGTTTAATGAAACCCTAATTTCCAGGGTTTGAGACCTATTTAAAGGGGCTTATGGCCGTCATTTGCGGCCACCAACCCCTAGAGAGAAACCCTAAAGAGATTTGAGCGTTTTGGGAGAGAGAAGAGGCCATTGTTGACCTTTGAAGCTTTGTTTGGCAAGGCAAAGGAGATTCTAGCTAAGAGAAGGCAAGGGAGGTGGACATCCTTCGATTTTGGAACTCAGAGCATCATCTTGGAGGTATATTTTGGCTCCCTTTTCTGTTGTTATGATGAACATGGGGGTTTAGGGTTTCTTGACCCCTTTGTTGGTTAGATTTGATGTCCATTTCGTCCCTATTTGTGATGAGGCTTGAGATGAGATCCATAGAGGTCTAGAGAAGCTTTATTCCTTAAGCTTTATGAGGGTTCATGAGAGTATTGGCCTAGATTTATGAGATATGGGGCTAAAACATCATTTATGAGAAAATAGTTGTTGTTTGAGCACCAAGGTTTGGACTTTACGTGATTATCATGCCTGGGGAGGCCAGATCTATGATTGTATGGAACAGATCTGACCTCAGAAGTGAGTTTGAGTTTATGCATGGCATGGACTCGCCGAGTCTGAAGAACAAACTCGGCGAGTAGCATGAAGTTTGCCCGTAACCACTCAGCGACTGGTCTTGCCGAGTTGAGGGGTCGACTGGGTGAGTCAGGGAGAGTCAAGGGGGGGCTGAGTCAAGCCGGAACTCGCCGAGTTGTTCTTGAGACTCGGCGAGTTGAGTCGTGGTGGCCCCGCGATTCATGCCAGGTGGAACTCGTCGAGTTAGGGAAGTACTCGACGTGTCAAGAGATGATCCAAGGGAGTCAATGGACACGTATAGACTCGCCGAGTCGCCCTAGTGCACTCGCCGAGTCCGGTCAAAGTTGACCGTTGACCTTGTTGACCTTTAGGGTTGAGTTCAATTGTATTTATGGGTGTATTACTTTGTGTGATTAGGCGGAGGCTAGATCACATTTATTCCGAGACAGATATTTACCGAGACACCCGAGGTGAGTCTTCTCACTATACTTTACCTAGTGTGGTAATAGAGTTCAGAGACAGAGTATTATAGAGTTATATGCCAGTGTGATTGCATGTTATTATGTGTTATGATTTGTTGTGATATGTGATATGCATGATTATAGAGTTACAGAGTTGGGACTTTCGGGTCCCTAGAGTTAGGGCCATAGGGCCCACAGAGAGTTGGGGTTGGAGGGCCCCACTGAGACACATTGACCAGAGGGTCAACAGAGTTACAGCCTCGAGTGGCTATTATGTGATTAGTGTGGTATTTTGGGGAAACTCACTAAGCTTATGCTTATAGTGTTCAGTGTTATGTGTTTCAGGTACCAGTGATGAACGCGGGAAGGCGCCGGCTTGATTCGTACACACATATGGGATTGGATGTATGTTGATCTTGGGAGACATTGTGATTTGAAAACTCGTTGTTATGACATTTTGTGAATGAATGGTTTAATTAAAAATGTATTTTTCAAAAGTGAAAAATTGTTTTAATTTTTACGGTGTTACAAGGTTGTATCAGAGCCTAGGTTTGAGGGATTCGGGTGCACCTTCGGGCGTATCTGAACTCAAACCGAGGATTTGAGAAAAATTTTGATAATAAAACAAGTTTTCAAAAGAAGAACTTACGAGATAAACAGAGCAGAGTCGTGTGTACGAACAGCCAGCGCCCGAACGGTGATTTCCCAAAATACCATCATTATAGGTGTTATAATATATGATGTGATATGTTATCTGATGAGCTATGATATGCATGCTAGAGTAGACTCAATATTCTTATTTAGGACTAGAGTGGCCTGATATGTGATGCTTGAGTCTAGGAGTCTTGCTGCTAGGAATATTTTAGAGTGGTTAGGTAGCAGCGAGGAGATTTTGAGAGATCTGTTGCGAGTATCATATGATTAGAGAGAGTAGAGTGCTTGGGACTTGGGACTCTGGGAGGAGGACTTCGGGTGGATGCTGATGTGATGTGGACGGTAGTATTGGGCCCTTAATACTGAAGACACCGGGTCAGTGCACAGTCCAAGTAAGAATCTTTGGAGTACCAAGGAACAAGTAGGATGGAGTACTCGAGTGTGAGTATACTCGAGCGAGTCCCTGATATTATTCTTATGTTGTATTTCAGAGAGAGAGATCATGGTTGGGACTCGCCAAGCATCAGGGACCAGTGATACGAAGGATGAGGAGATTTTTAGGATCATCCAAGAGGAGGTGGCTGCGGCCATCAGGGCAAAAATACCAGAGATGTTCGGGTCTATCAAGACCACGTTGATAGAGACATTTGATGAGAAGTACGCTGCTCTTTCTGAGGCTGCTGTTGCTGCAGCCACTGCAGCTATAACTGTGACGAGGCCGCAGGGTGGTGATGCGTTGCTGTTCTGAGACTTCAGCAACACAAAACCACCGGAGTTTAACAGGACCCAGGACCCGATTGCGGTGATGAGATGGATTTCAGATATATAGGGGTGTTTCTTCACTTGCTCATCTCCTGAGCATTTGAGAGTCCGGTTCGTGCTGAACCAGCTTCGCTTGGGAGCGAAGGACTGATGGAAATTTGTGACGGCGCATTATACGCCTGCTGAGCTTGCAGCAGTGACCTGGGAGAGGTTCACTGCTATGTTCCGAGATGAGTACGTTCCCTAGGTGGAGAGGGAGCGGTTGGCCCAGGAGTTTCTGACCCTCAAGCAGGATATTGAGTCTGTTACGGTGATTACGAGGATGTTTCATGAGCGGGCGATGTTCTGCCCAGAGCACGTGTCCTCCGAGCAGGCACGTATGAGTCGATATTTGAGCATTCTGAGGAGGGACATACGTGAGTTCGTGACGAACTCGACGTACCGGACATTTGCCGAGCTTCAGGCAAATGCCCGGAAGAGGGAAATAGAGCTGGAGACTCAGGCTAGGGAGGAGGCTGAGTCTCAGGGGAGGGATCGGCGACCGGTGCAGTCTCAGCCGGTAGCCAAGCGGGCCAAGCCCGCCGATTTGAGATCAGGGAGCCAGAGGGGCCGCACTTGTGGCAAGTGCGGAAAGAGCCACAACGGAGTGTGCAGAGCAGGGTCTTGCTACAAATGTGGTAAGGAGGGGCATATGGCCAAGGACTGCCCCAAGGGGTTTGCAGTATGTTTTCACTGCAACCAGACCGGACACCAGAAGGCAGAGTGTCCGCAGTTGCGGGGATCAGCACAGGGAGCACCTCAGGGATCTGCCCCTACCGCCATCAGAGCTACCGAGAGTCGGCCAGTGAAGGCCGAGGCGCCGAGGGCACGAGGGAGAGCCTTTCAGTTGACCGCGGAGGAGGTCCGCGCAACGCCCGATGTCGTGGCCAGTATGTATTCTTTCGTGTATTTATTTTGATGTTGAGATATTGTGCTTATATTATGTTATGCGTAGGTGCTTTTCTTGTGAATTCTGTACCTGCCTTGGTGTTATTTGACTCGGTTGCGAGTCGGTCTTTTGTATCTCTGGCTTTTAGTCAGCATATCAGTGTTAGTCGTGAGGCGTTGAGTCGGCCTCTGAGAGTTTCCATAGCTGACGAGAGAGTGATATATGCCACGGAGGTGATCCGTGGGTGCGTATTTGAGATTTTCGGTGTTGAGTTCCCGATTGATTTGGTTCCTATTGCGATGGGTGATGTCTGTGTCATTGTGGGCATGGACTGGTTGAGCAGATTCGGTGCGGTTATCGACTGCGAGCGACAGCTGGTGACCATACGAGACCCTAGTGGGGGAGTTCTTACGGTGTACGGCGAGGGTACACATTCTGGGTCAGCGTTTTGTTCGGCCGCTAGGGTGAGGCAGTGTCTACAGCAGGGCTGTAAGGGCTTTGTGGCGTATGTGATGGATACGCGGGTTGATTCAGGGAAACCAAGGTCAGTTGAGGAGGTTCCGATAGTGCGTGAGTTCCCGGATGTATTTCCAGAGGAGTTGTCGGGTGTGCCTCCCGTGAGGCAAGTGGAGTTCAATATCGATTTGGTTTCGGGGGCCGTGCCTATTGCCAAGGTGCCTTATCGCCTTGCACCTCCAGAGATGCAAGAGTTATCCTCGCAGCTTCAAGAGCTGTTGGGGAAGGGGTTTATTCGGCCGAGCAGCTCGCCGTGGGGAGCGCCTATCCTTTTTGTCAAGAGGAAGGATGGTTCACACCGGATGTGCATTGGTTACCGGGAGTTGAACTAGCTGACGGTCAAGAACCGTTACCCGTTGCCGAGGATCGATGATTTGTTCGATCAGTTGCAAGGAGCATCTTGGTTCTCCAAGATCGATTTGAGGTTGGGGTATCATCAGGTAAGGGTGCGAGATGAGACATCCAGAAGACAACGTTCGGGACTCGTTATGGGCATTATGAGTTTTTGGTGATGCCTTTCGGACTCATCAATGCCCCGACAGTGTTCATGGATCTCATGAACAGAGTGTGCAGGCCAATGTTGGATCGGTCGGTGATCGTGTTCATCGACGATATTTTGGTGTATTCGAGATCCAGAGAGTAGCATGAGGAGCATTTGAGGGAGATCCTCGGAGTTCTGAGATCGGTGAAGCTTTACGCCAAATTCTCCAAGTGTGATTTCTGGTTGCGAGAGGTCCAGTTCCTAGGGCACCTCGTTAACCAGAAGGGGATTTTGGTCGACCCGGCCAAAGTGGAGGCATTGATGAGTTGGGAGGTGCCGAGGTCACCGTCCGAGATCAGGAGTTTCTTGGGGTTGGCAGGCTATTATCAGAGATTTATCAGGGATTTCTCCAAGATCGTTGTGCCACTCACCAGATTAACCCGGAAGGGTGTCGTTTTTTCATGGGGACCAGAGCAGCAGACCTGTTTTGAGACGCTTCGCCAGAGGCTATGTGAAGCCCCAGTGTTAGCCCTCCCAAAGGGGATGGAGGACTTTGTGGTGTATTGTGATGCGTCGATCTTGGGATTGGGAGTGATGCTGATGCAGAGAGAGCATGTGATAGCATACGCATCGAGGCAGCTGAAGCATCATGAGACGAGGTATCCCACCCACGATCTAGAGTTGGGGGCAGTGGTGTTCGCCCTCAAGATTTGGCGTCACTATCTGTACGGGGTTCGGTGTACGATATACACGGACCACAAGAGCCTGAAGAATTTGATGGATCAGCCCAACCTAAACATGCGACAGAGGAGGTGGTTGGATGTGGTCAAGGATTATGATTGTGAGATCCTGTACCACCCGGGCAAGGCTAATGTTGTAGCCGATGCACTGAACCGCAGGGCGGAGAGCACCCCGTTACGAGATGTATGTTTGAGGTTGACTGTGATAGCTCCAGTATTGGACGCCATTCGTGGGGCACAGGTTGAGGCTGTGCAGCCTGAAATGCAGAAGAAAGAGCGAGTTGTTGGGTTGGTTTCGGAGTTCGTTACCGATGGTCGGGGGCTTATGACATTCCAGGGGCGTATCTGGGTACCGTTTGTGGGATGGACGTGTACCATTTTGATGGAAGAGGCTCATCGGTCGAAATTCTCGATCCATCCTGGGGCCACTAAGATGTATTTAGACCTGAGAAGAGAGTATTGGTGGCCCTGTATGAAGAGGGATGTCGCGTGGTTTGTTGAGAGGTGCTTAACCTGCCCTAGGGTTAAGGCCAAGCACCAGAGACCGCATGGTAAGTTGCAGCCGTTGGAGGTTCCCGAATGGAAATGGGAGCAGATTACAATGGATTTTATCACCAAATTGCCAAGGACTGCTAGGGGAGTTGATGCAATTTGGGTGATTGTGGACAGGTTGACGAAGAGCGCCCACTTCCTTGCTATCAGTGAGAGCTCTTCCGCAGAGAAGTTAGCAGAGATGTACGTGAGGGAAGTGGTATCACGGCATGGAGTGTCGATCTCGATTGTCTTAGACCGAGATGTGCGTTTCACTTCCAAATTCTGGAAGAAGTTTCACGAGGAGTTGGGTACTAGGCTGCATTTTAGTACCGCATATCACCCCCAGACTGACAGACAGAGTCAGCGGATGATTCAGACGCTCGAGGACATGCTCCGGGCATGTGTGTTGGATTTCGGGGGGAGTTGGGACACGTATTTGCCCTTGGCATAGTTTTCCTACAACAACAGCCGTCATTCGAGCATTGGTATGCCACCCTTTGAGTTGTTGTATGGGAGGAGGTGTCAGACCCCCATTTGCTGGGGAGAGGTCGGACAGCGTGTTATGGGTAGTACTGAGATCGTGCTTCAAACGACAGAGCAGATCCAGCAGGTTAGACAGAGGTTGTTGACCGCTCAGAGTCGTCAGAAGAGTTATGCGGACAGATGCCGGTCCAAGCTTGAGTTTCAGGTCGACGACTTTGTGCTCCTGAAGGTCTCTCCATGGAAAGGAGTGATTTGATTCAGGAAGAGGGGCAAGTTGGGGCCCCAATATATTGGTCCATTCAGGGTGGTCGCGAGGGTAGGCAAGGTGGCCTATCGTTTGGAGTTGCCAGCAGAGTTGGGTCAGATTCATGACACTTTCCACGTGTCGGAATTGCGGAAGTGTATAGCCGATGAGTCGGCAGTGGTACCATTAGAGGATATTCAGGTGGATGCGAGCCTGAATTATGCTGAGAGACCGGTGGCAATCAGAGATCGGAAAATCAAGGTTTTGAGAAACAAGGAGGTACCTTTGGTTTTGGTTCAGTGGCAACATCGGAAGGGGTCCGAGATGACTTGGGAGCCGGAGAGTGAGATGCGTGAACAGCATCCGAAGTTATTTGCAGAGCGAGACTTCGAGGGTGAAGTCTAATTCTAGTGGAGGAGAATTGTAACATCCCGGATTCCCAAGTATTATTTTATCCTTTTATTTTGGGTGATTTGTGAGGAGACTCGACGAGTTGGAGTCCAAACTCGCTGAGTAGGATCGCGGTTTTGGGCGCGGGTTCGCGTCTGGACTCGGCGAGTCCACGCTGTTTAATGAAACCCTAATTTCCAGGGTTTGAGACTTATTTAAAGGGGCTTATGGCCATCATTTACGGCCACCAACCCTTAGAGAGAAACCCTAAAGAGATTTGAGCGTTTTGGGAGAGAGAAGAGGCCATTGTTGACCTTTGAAGCTTTGTTTGGCAAGGCAAAGGAGATTCTAGCTAAGAGAAGGCAAGGGAGGTGGACATCCTTCGATTTTGGAGCTCAGAGCATCATCTTGGAGGTATATTTTGGCTCCCTTTTCTGTTGTTATGATGAACATGGGGGTTTAGGGTTTCTTGACCCCTTTGTTGGTTAGATTTGATGTCCATTTCGTCCCTATTTGTGATGAGGCTTGAGATGAGATTTATAGAGGTCCAGAGAAGCTTTATTCATTAAGCTTTATGAGGGTTCATGAGAGTATTGGCCTAGAGTTATGAGATATGGGGCTAAAACATCATTTATGAGCAAATAGTTGTTGTTTGAGCACCAAGGTTTAGACTTTACGTGATTATCATGCCTGGGGAGGCCAGATCTATGATTGTATGGAACAGATCTGACCTCAGAAGTGAGTTTGAGTTTATGCATGGCATGGACTCGCCGAGTCTGAAGAACAGACTCGGCGAGTAGCATGAAGTTTGCCCGTAACCACTCAGCGAGTGGTCTTGCCGAGTTGAGGGGTCGACTCGGTGAGTCAGGGAGAGTTAAGGGGGGCTGAGTCAAGCCGGAACTCGCCGATTTGTTCTTGAGACTCAACGAGTTGAGTCGTGGTGGCCCCGCGATTCATGACAAGTGGAACTCGTCGAGTTAGGGAAGTACTCAACGTGTCAAGAGAGGATCCAAGGGAGTCAGTGGACACGTATAGACTCGTCGAGTCGCCCTAGTGCACTCGCCGAGTCCGATCAAAGTTGACCATTGACCTTGTTGACCTTTAGGGTTGAGTTCAGTTGTATTTATGGGTGTATTACTTTGTGTGATTAGGCGGAGGCTAGATCACATTTATTCCGAGACAGATATTTACCGAGACACCCGAGGTGAGTCTTCTCACTATACTTTACCTAGTGTGGTAATAGAGTTCAGAGACAGAGTATTATAGAGTTATATGCCAGTGTGATTGCATGTTATTATGTGTTATGAGTTGTTGTGATATGTGATATGCATGATTATAGAGTTACAGAGTTGGGACTTTCGGGTCCCTAGAGTTAGGGCCAGAGGGCCCACAGAGAGTTGGGGCTGGAGGGCCCCACTGAGACACATTGACCAGAGGGTCAACAGAGTTACAGCCTCGAGTGGCTATTATGTGATTAGTGTGGTATTTTGGGGAAACTCACTAAGCTTATGCTTACAGTGTTCAGTGTTATGTGTTTCAGGTACCAGTGATGACCGCGGGAAGGCGCCGGCTTGATTCGTACACACATATGGGATTGGATGTATGTTGATCTTGGGAGACATTGTGATTTGAAAACTTGATGTTATGACATTTTGTGAATGAATGGTTTAATTAAAAATGTATTTTTCAAAAGTGAAAAATTGTTTTAATTTTTACGGTGTTACAATATATATTTGACAAGGACTTTATTGGGCATTAATCAAATTAAAGTTGAAGAAATCAACCACCTCAATAGTTTATAATTTGTTGACTAAATTAAAGATATAGAATTTTTATGGTTAGTATAAGTAGAAATTTTGTGTCCGAGTTTTAAAATTTTGACATGACTAATTATATCAGATTTATATTTTTTTAGGGTTGGTCTTCTAAATGGTTAAATATAACTTTCAAATGTTATATTTTCATATATAACCCTTTTTTTTTATGAAAGTGAACTGGTACGGACAAATTTGCAATTTGCTCATATTTCTACCACAATCCTTTTTATTCTTTTCACTTATTTTTGCAAGTCATGAACATAGGATAAAAGCTTGTTTTTCTC
The DNA here is from genome assembly GCF_051521515.1 of Lactuca serriola. Taxonomy (NCBI): domain Eukaryota; kingdom Viridiplantae; phylum Streptophyta; class Magnoliopsida; order Asterales; family Asteraceae; genus Lactuca; species Lactuca serriola. The sequence goes on from NC_136413.1 coordinate 6,575,859, forward strand.
ACCGTAGTCATTCTCACAGAATTTGATTCCATGGTAACTATTCTCACAGAATGTTACGATCAAGAGCCTAAATGCATAAGATATAAATGGTGTATGAAGGGGAGTATGATGATCAAGGAACTAAAGGCTTGATGATGAGTTTTTAAGCAAAGACACTAGATAATATTTTCACCATGCTCTTCTTGCAAAACAATGAAGAGCTTTACACCATTTGGTTCCTTATCCACCTTCTGGGAAGTAAGAAAGACCTAAACCACATTCATTGTTGTAGTTAGCTCCTCATACAGTACAAAAATCGAGCTATAAGGTTTATATAATTGTACTCTATTTTCATTCTCATAAGAATGTTAGGTTTCAAAATTGTAAACCATCTTCATCCTAATAAAAATGTCATATTTTTATATTTTAATTTTAGGTTCTTTTATTTCTTGTCTTATTCTTCAAAAATGTTCTTTTATTATTTCTAGAACTATAAATATTCTTCAAGTATGTTGGTTATTTACTTGGAATTAATGTCTTATTCCGCTAGAATTTTAAACTCTTCTTTAAAAATGTTGAATTATTCTTCAAGAATGTCAGTTATGGTCATCAAATTACTGTCTTATTCTAGAAGAATATCTTGCAAGAATGTCATTCTTATCATCAAGCATGAACCTTTAACTAAAAATATTGATTTTTTACCATGTCCATGATATGTAAGAAACTTTACTTTTTTATAATCGATTCTTCACATTGTATCAACCATGAGAACTGTAAAAATATTGCAATTCTTAAGTATAAGAATGATAAAAAAAAAAAAAAAGTTTCACAACAACTAATTTTTAATTGTTCCCATAATCAAGAATAAAATCAAATCTTATATGTTTGAAAAAAAAACTAATTCTTAAAGAATAGCATGTGTTTCGTGTTTTTTACTATAGTGTAAAAATTATTGCAGTACGTAAATTGAAATTGAAATTAATATCACATGAAAGTCTCCTTTTCATATATATATTTTTAACCGTTCTTATGATTTTCCCTGACAATTAATTAAAAACAATTATATAGTAAATGTTATCCCATATTATTAACATGTATCCTCATATCTCAACCTTCATTTTTTTAATCCCATGAACAAGATTTAGTAATACACTCACACAATAATTATAGTTCACATTTCATCTTAACCTTATATATATATATATATATATATATATATATATATATATATATATATATATATATATATATAGTTCAACAAAGAATCATTTTAAACCTTAAAACCAAGGAACCAATCTTTTTTCAACTTTTAAAGCAAAATTTTCATCAAAAACAACTAATAATATAGATATTCATAACTTTTTATCCTCCATCCATTGATATCAAATTTGATAAAAACAAAAGAAAAAAAAAATTGATTTGTTCAGATTCACATTGTGAATCTATTCAGATTCACACTGTGAAATCTTTATAGATTCACATTGTGCAATCTGTGCACATTCACACAGTGAATCTGTGCAGATTCACACTATGAATTTGTGCAGATTCATACAATGAATTTATACAAAATTAATGATTTATAGTGCAGATTCACAATTTGAATCTGAAAAGATAAAAAAAAGTAAAAAAAAAAAAAAAAAAAAAACATTATCAAATTTGATTTCAATGGAAAGAAGATAAAAAGTTATGAATTTCTATATTTTTAGAATTTTTTTTTTCGATAAATAATAAGGTCTAAAACTTGAAAAAAATAATGGTTCCTTGGTTCTATGGTTTAAAATGGTTCATTGTTGAATATATATATATATATATATATATATATATATATATATATATATATATATATGACAGTTCAGTTCGGGTATCTATGGATATCTAAATATCTAAACTGAAACCGACCCGTAGGTATCTGGTTTTTCGGTTTGAGGTTAACCGAATCGGCTCACTTTTCGATTTTGTGATTTTTTTGTACACCCCTAGATATGAGTGGCTAAATGTGTGATAAACCAAGGTGAAATTAGGAAAACTTGCAGAGTACTTGGGCCAAGGTAAAAAGAAGTCTAACTTGATTAGATAGAGGTTGACTGTCCAAGTTTTTCTTTATAAGTGTGTCATCTAGTTTTTCTGTTTTACTTGGGGATGCAAATCTATTTTGGAAATATAAATGAACTTAATTATCAACCAGTTAGGTTTGATGACTTAAAACAAATAATAAAAGGTTGTGATATAAGTGTCGTCTTCATTTACATAAGTGTCATCTTTACTCACATACATTGTCACTTCACGGGATGAACAAGGACTATTAGACTCATGTAGGGGTAGACAACATTGGGGTACATACAATGAATTTATACAAAATTAATGATTTATAGTGCAGATTCACAATTTGAATATGAAAAGATAAAAAAAAAAAAGTAAAAAGAATTTAAAAAAAAAAAAAACATTATCAAGTTTGATTTCAATAACAGAAAGAAGATAAAAAGTTATGAATTTCTATATTTTTAGAATTTTTTTTTCGATAAATAATAAGATCTAAAACTTGAAAAAATAATGGTTCCTTGGTTCTATGGTTTAAAATGGTTCATTGTTGAATATATATATATATATATATATATATATATATATATATATATATATATATATATATATATATGACAGTTCAGTTCGGGTATCTATGGATATCTAAATATCTAAACTAAAACCGATCCGTAGGTATCTGGTTTTTCGGTTTCAGGTTAACCGAATCGGTTCACTTTTTGATTTTGTGGTTTTTTTTGTACACCCCTAGATATGAGTGGCTAAATGTGTGATAAACCAAGGTGAAATTAAGAAAACTTGCAGAGTACTTAGGCTAAGGTAAAAAGAAGTCTAACTTGATTGGATAGAGGTTGACTGTCCAAGTTTTTCTTTATAAGTGTGTCATCTAGTTTTCTGTTTTACTTGGGGATGCAAATCTATTTTGGAAATATAAATGAACTTAATTATCAACCAGTTAGGTTTGATGACTTAAAACAAATAATAAAAGGTTGTGATATAAGTGTCGTCTTCATTTATATAAGTGTCATCTTTACTCACATACATTGTCACTTCACGAGATGAACAAGGACTATTAGACTCATGTAGGGGTAGACAACGTTGGGGTACATATAGAAATTGTCATACTAAGAAAATAAGATTAAATATAAATAAGAAAGTCATTACTTTTAGTTTTTTCTCATTTCTTCTTTCAATATACGTTGCCATCATAAAATAGAAATAATGAAACGTCATTGATCATTGTTTCTATCATTTTGTTAACTCACACACGATCGTGATACACTTCGGAACAACAAATACAGATAAAGATACAGGTGGCAGTTCGTGTCGAGTTTAGGTTGGAGGCTCGAGGTGATTGTTCTAAACACGGAAGTATATGAGAGGAACGTGTCAAAAACGTATACCGATATGACCGAAACCGATTAAAATCCAATCTAAAATCGTTTATGTTGTGTTTGTTTAGTTTTATAAGGAATAACACTCCTAAGATAACGAGTAAAGAGCAAAGGGCCACATTATCTATTTGGTAACCTTTTTATTAAATAAATTGCATGCCACATGACCCATCGGAACCGTGTACCGACAACCACCTTCTTCAAACGTACACTTCCCACCTTTATATAAATCCGTCATCATCACTGACCTGTAAGTTCATCTTTCTGACTCACACTCAAACCTTTTTCAACTCACTTTCAAGTTTCAAATTCTAAAGGCAAGTAGGCAACCCTTTTAATCTCATCTAACTTCCAAGTTATTCCTCAACCAACAACATTATCGATTCCCAAATTCTAAACACTCCCACAAAGTCTTTATAAGTCTTTCGATCTTATCAAGTTTCAAGGCGATGAAACAGATTCAAGGGTTCAGAATTCGACTGAAGCTCGTTAAAGCCTTCAAATGGGTAACTCATGAAAGAAAGACGCATTCCAGATACAGTAAACTAAAACCAACAAACTGTAGAGATAAAGCAATAGCAAGGCTCTGCAAATTAGGCCGGAGTTTGAAGAGGACTCTTAAGGAGCTTTGCTGTTCGAAACCCGGTTCAGATTATGCTCGGATCGGAGTGGGAATCTCCGGTGAGAAAAAACCGGTGCCGAGAGGGCATTTGGCGGTGTACTTTGGTGAAGAAGAAGACGATGCGCATAGGGTTTTGGTGCCGGTGATATATTTTAATCACCCGTTTTTTGGCGAACTGTTGAGAGAAACTGAGAAGGTTTACGGGTTTGATCATCGTGGTGGCATTCATGTACCCTGCCGGATATCGGAGTTCGAGAATGTACAAATGAGGATTTGTTCCGCCGGTGGTTGTGGTGGAAGACGCGGCCGTTCATGGCGGAGCTGGTTGTAACTCATGGGCTGCTACCTTTTTTTTCTTTGCTGCCAACTTTTTACGGCTATCTTCTATCCTCTTAAACTTATCTGAAAAAGAAAAGAATAAGTTTCTGGGATTCTGTTGATCTTTTTTTTCTTCCTTCTTTTTATGATTTTATCCTTGGTTCTCACTTTGTAAATAGAATTTCAATTTTATACTTTCTTTAAGTAATTGGGTTTTTAATTCCGCATGAAATTTATAGTTATATTTATTAAAAAAAATGTCCGCTAAAATCTTAATCATGGTAAGTATAATCTTAATTCAAAAGATCATTAAAAGTTACCCAAATTCATTCCTTCTAAAATGTGATTTCGTATAATTGTTTCTAAAATGTTTAACAAAGGTTTGAATTATAATAATGATGTAGAAAATGAATACAATATTTTGAATACCATATATAAGTTGAATCTGAGTTTATAGGTAAATTTTCTTGTCATCTTGTGGTTTTAATTTGATATTGCAGATGTAATTAGACAACTCAGTTATAAATTTATAAATTAAAACGTTAAAAGTAACATCAAAACAAGATTAGTAACCTTGTGATGCTAATGAGAGTTATAAACAATTGATTACTCACGATATAGATAATAGATGTGATTGATCTTGTATCACGACCATCAAGTTAGAACTATCTCTAGAGGTAATTCCACGTATATTACTATAGGCAAATAGAAAATATTGGTATGGATTCGAGGTTATTAGGCCCTTAACGGGTTTTCATGGGCTAAAATCTTTGGGTCAAAACTTTATATATTTATGAGTAGGCCCTGAATGGCCGAAATCCATTGGACAAAAAATAAATAAATAAATAAATAAAAATAAAATACACGAATGGTCTTATGGTTGGGGTAAATTATATGTTTGGTCTCTAACTTACTTTTTTAACGTGAAAGCTCTCTATAGTTTGTTTTTGTTGCATACTTAGTCCCTATCTTACCTAAAAAGACTATTTTGTCATTGATTTTTGAATTTATTTAAATAAGGCGGGGTAGCTAAGGTGATGTAAGATGAGGTGAAAGTGGGGTTAGTGTGTGTTTGTTTGAATAAATTAAAAAATCAAAGACAAAATAGTCTTTTTAGATAAGATAAGGACCAAACATATAACAAAAACAAACAATAGGGCCTTTCCGAGTTAAAAAAATAAGTTATGGACCAAACGTGCAAATTACCCCAAACCAAAAGGACCATTCATGTATTTTACTCTTTCTTAAATATATTTAATCTTTAGAATTCCACGAATTGTCAATTGTAGTATTGTACTTTCAATTTTTTTCTTATTAAAAACGTTACATTTTGAAAACATCTACACAGTTATTTCAGTTAAAACTGCTTCGTATTAGGATGAAACCATTTATTCTAGAAAGATCTTTGTAATAAGATCTCTTAATTTTTGTTATACAAATAAATAATGTGAATAAGCAGCTAATAAATATTAATTTTTTTATATTGCATTCAATACTATACAATGATACTAATGATAGTTGGTACAAATGTGTGACACAACGTTCAAAATTTTGCTCTCGAACAAATTCAAATACTACAAGGTATTAGATATATGATATTTCAGAATATATATATATATATATATATATATATATATATATATATATATATATATATATATATATATATATATATATATATATATATATATATATATAGTCACCTAAAATGCATACTTCCTCTATCCATATTTATTTTCTATTTTTGATTTTTGAAATATTTGTTCTTCAACTTTGTTCTTAAATATTTTTGTTTTTGATATATAATACTTGATGCAAAATATATGAATGAATTGTATTTTTTTATATATATTGTTGTAAGTTTCATCAAGTAATTTATAACACAAATAAAAATATTTATGGTCAAAGTTGAAAAATAAAGACTTTAAAAGTCAAAAATGAACAATAAATATGAGACAAATAGAGTATTAAATTTGACATAATGTCATTCTTGTTTCTTTTAATTTTGTTTGACCATTTTGCATTTTGCAGAGTAGGTCACTTATGGACATTAATTTTGGTATCATGGTTTCATGGATGTACAAATAAATGAAAACAACCAACACCACCAACAACTATTTGCACCCTAATTCTTGACACGAGATGACTTGTTTATTTCTAAACGGTTGATTAATTTTTAAAAGCTTAAAGAGTTGTTGATTTGAATTGTGGTTTTTTTGTTGTTATGTTATATATCTTCTTTGCATACGCAACAACTGAAAATGGAGCTATTATGAAGAAGATGGTAGCAATGAATGGATTGGATTGTATATAATGAAAAATCCCAAGATAGTAATTTACTTCTGACTCAGAAGTACTTTGCTATTCTATAGTGGGTATTGTGCTGTCATTATAGGTTGTGGTTATGATTACATAAGCTATCTCTTTGCAATTGCTTCATATACAACATGTTGCTGGACTTTTATGTAACTCACCAAACAACAAAATGTTGAAACAACAAAACAACATCAACAAAATCTGACACGTGCAAAGCTTGTGCTTTTTTATTAGTTATTATTCATTTGACGATATTAATAATTAGGATCTTTTAATTGTATAACATATATATATATATATATATATATATATATATATATATATATATATATATATATATATAAACTCTTCATTCTACATTAAAAAAAACTATGCATAAAACTTAAACAAAGATATAAAATATAAATCGATTATAAAAATATAAAAAAATAACTTTTTATGTTAAGAGGCTATAAATGAAATAGTATTACGTTTGATTGTATAAAACTATAAATAGTTTGAACGTATGGTAGAATGGTGGGGCCACCACCTTATTTTTTACATATTCGATGTTAAAAATGCAATAGCCTTTTTATTATGGATGATTAGATGAAGCACAAGAAAGAACAAGAAACGGGTGGCCATCTTCAATTTTAATTTAGAGATGAATAAACAAATAATAAATAAAATATTTAAAAATGTAATAGTCTTTTTATTATGGATTTTTGTCACGCATCAAAACGTTATCGAGAAGCTTTTGGATAGATACTTCAAGACTCAAGAGGAAGACCGGTTCAAGTGAATGAGACCGCGTTTCCATTGACTTCGACCGGTGTGAGCATTAACTTATACACTTAAACCAGGGGACCCTACTCCGGGTTCATACTTAGGTGCTGTTTGTTTTTCCGAAGTGAATCTGTCTGAAGTCTGCGGACCACCTCTGCAGACCTCTGCAGCAGAAGAGGTGGACCAAAGTGTTGCAGACTGTAATGAGAAGCATGTTTGTTTTCTTAACGCCTGCAGACTGCTGCAGATATTAAAAAATTTAAAATAAAGTAATTTAATAAACCGAAAATAGTTTGTTAATACCAAAAATTTAATAATTATAGTCTTAAAACATTGAAATAAAATTCAAACAACGAAATTAGTCTTACAATAACATTTTTAAATAAAATTCATACAACCAAACTTTAATAATTTTCATTCCATATTTTGCATCAATTGTTCGGCAATTTCATCCCGTAACTGGCTCATATATTCACGGTCCGCAGCAGTACCATGTGTTGGAATCCCATCTTCATCATTATCAACGACCGCATTGTTATTCCGAACCGAGACATTTGGTTCATCATATCGTGCAAAAAACTCATCACGTAGTCTCTCTCTTCTTATAAAATTATGAAGCGCAAAACATGGTAAAGTAATGTTTCGTTGTGTAACCAACGAGAATGGTGTCATCCTCTTCAGTATAGGGAATCGTGCTTTCAAGACACCAAAAGCACGCTCAATGACATTCCGAAGTTTTGCGTGTCCATGGTTAAATTTTTCTTTATTCGTTAATGCACGTCTTCGACGGAAATCTCCAAGCCAATACCTAACATTACGGTACGGTGCCATAAAACCTCGAATGTTTGCATAGGCGGCATCACATAGATAATATTTATCTGTAAAAAAAAAGTCATTTATTTTCAAATAAAGATAAAACTATTTAAATAACCATAAATTTACCTGGAGGTGGAAGCGGGAATGGTGCATGTGGATTTGCTAATGCTTCTGATAAAATTCTAGAATCGTGTGCTATCCCTTCCCAACCGGCAACAACAAACGTAAACATCATGTTAAAGTCACATATTGCCAATACGTTTTGGTAACAATCGCCTTTTCCCCTACTTCTATATAAATCATGTTTGTTTGCAGGGACAACAGCATGTATCAAAGTGCCATCAAGTGCACCAACTGCTCCCTTGAACACCCGTCGTAGCCTCCTATTATGTCCCAGAATGTTTGGATTCGGATTAAAAGATGTTGGTACTATAATGTCATGTGCGAAAAGCAACATTTTGGCCAACACTTCATGAAAAAACTTATGAATTGTTTGCTTTGAGTGTTGAAATCTCCGCTTGATAATCACATAACGTTGGTTATGACCGATCATCATCAAAAACATAGCCATCTTCTCCTCAACCGACACATGTTTGCTATCCTTTAACGCGTAGTTTACTCTAAAATGAGCACATAGTCGGACAAATGATTCACGAGACATGCGTAACACTTCAAGACATTGTAGAGGATTACGGTGAAGTAACTCTAACGTAAATTCATGTCCTGTCATTTCCGAATCGTTGTCCCGCACTCGTTTGACACCCCTCTTCCAAAAGTAGCGGACATACAAGTACATAAGAATTATGAGTAGTATCTTTTTGTCGTGATCCATTACAAACCTATTAATCAAGAAAACATATAATAACATAAGATAATAATATAACATAAGATAATAACATAAGATAATAATAATAACATAAGATAATAATATAACATAAGATAATAACATAAATCTCAAGTACCAAAAAAATATAACATAAATTTCAAGTACCAAAAAACATATCATAAATCCCAAGTAGCAAATAACCAAATAACATTCAAGTACCAAATAACAAAATAACATTCAAGTACCAAAACATATCATAAATCCCAAGTAGCAAATAACCAAATAACATATAAACTTAACGAACAATCTTTTCATCCTTTAAAACTCCTAAACTTGTAGTTGTCATCTCGATCCATCCTCTTAATATTTGTGGATCATTAGTCAAATTTACCCACATCTCTCTAATATTCATGGTCCCTCCAAAAATGTGATACGCAGCAAATCGTATAGGGTCTATTGGGTCTAACTCGAGCAACTCAAGCTTCTCTAAACACTGGGGAATTGTTGGCCCTTGAGTCAAATGGCGTAGAGCTTTTTGCATCTCCAGTGCTAAATCATCAGCAGTAATAGAAGCTTTAGGCGAGGCACAAGAAGGTGGATCAGGTGAGGCACTGGGAGCTCGAGGTCTAGGAGTTGAAGGTTTAGCCCTTTTGTTGGGGTTACCAGAAGGTGAAGCAACATAAGGTGAATCAGCAGAAGTTGAAGCAGCAGAAGGTGGAGTCTGAGTAAAATGTTCACTTGTATGATTGGAAAAAAAATCATCTTCATCTATGTTAATGGAAGGCGCGTCCAAAAGCTGTAATGGTGCGCCATGGAAAGAAGATGATCCCGATGGTGTTTGGGATGTGGCATAACTGAGATTACCAGATGCACTGCTTCCATCAAAGAGTTCTGCACAAAGCTCTGGAAACAATAATGGGACGGTTTTCAAAGAAGCAGCTTTCGGATGTCCCTAAACGCAATCAATGTAACAAAAGTAATATAAGAATAAATATGTGTGTGTGTGTGTGTGTATATATATATATATATATATATATATATATGTATACCTTTTTAAAGTCCTCCCACTCCTCATTTGTTAAGTTAAAAGTATTTGTTTGTGGGTTGTAAAGGTTTCCAGTTTCATTTTTTAAGTATAACCATCCTGTGTATTTGGCTTTAAGGTTATCATAGGCGTTTTTTAATTGTCGTTGATTCAAATCCACGCCATACTTTTCCTTAATAGTTGTTCCTAACTTGTGCCATGATTGTTTGTGCAAACTCAAACCTTTTCTACCCACGGTTTGCACTTCTTCAATACAAGTTTGCAATAAGCATTTTGTTTGCTCATTGGTCCATGTATGTTTATCTCCCATTGCTAATAACAAAAAAAAATATAGAATACATACTTTAGCTACAAAGATTAATCATATTCCAACATAATCAACAAATAAGTTCAGGATATTCAACAACAATACATCATGAATGAACAAAAAAAAAAAAAACAATTAAGCAAAGATTATGATTTTGAAACCGAGGGCATGCAAGAAATCAGAAAATTGGTCCTCAAATGCAAAGAATCGGTACTCAAATGCATAAGAAATCACAGAATTTGTACTCAATTTCATACAATCATTAGTCAAATCAATAAGAAATCAAAAAAAAATAAAAAAATAAAAAATAACTGATCTAGAAACCGAGGGCATGCAAGAAATCAGAAAATTGGTCCTCAAAAAAAAAATAAAATAATTGAGCTTGAATATTATAATTTCCAGATGATAAATTGAGAAATTAGGGATTGTAGTTCACATTATACAGAGCAGTTTTCTGTTTTCAAGTTGTAGCTAATAAAAAATATAAAGTAATCTGTTTATTTAATAAACTTTTTTATTATCATGTTGAGAAAATGCTACAACATGATGCATAAACTCTTACACTTTGTTCTTGAAATTGGTTTTATGGGACCAAATGATAGGCTTTAACTACTTTAGTATTGTTACACCTAAAAAAGTGTTTTCCTCTTTCAATTTAGGAGAAAAAAGGAGGGAATGGATAGCTTTTTTGTAAATTTTATAATGATATAAATCTCCCTTTTATTTGCTTCAGAGAGGGAGACAAAAGCCTTATAATTTATAATATAATCATATATTTGCAATATTGTAAAGCCACGTGCTTTCTTTTCCTTTTTGCTTTTGTTCATGCATGTGTTTGTTTGTGATTTCATTCTTATGATAAACTCTACTGAAGTTCTGTTTCATATGAGGCTTTATACAGACTGAAGACTTCATTGCTGGATTGAATCTGTTATCTTGTTATAATTTTATTGATCAGTCATGTGAATATATTCTGAAGCAGCTATCAGTCATGCAGAAACTAGGGTATGAAGAAAGATTACAATCACCATACTCTTTTCCTACTTTTATGCATACTTTATACAATGGTATTGGAATTTGAGATTCCATTCCCACTTAACATTCCTATGTTTGATTCATTCAAAGAATCGGTACTCAAATGTATAAGAAATCACAGAATTTGTACTCAATTTCATTGAATCGGTGCTCAAAGAAATCAGAAAAAAAAAATTACCTGTGAAGATCGAGGGCAGCAGCAAGCGGCGTAGGCGAGGGACGTTGCAGAGGGGAACGACGAAGGCGACCGACGATGGGTGGCAGCGAAGGCTGGAGTCGAGTCGGACCAGATCGATAGTTGGCTGCCGAGAAGAAGAAGGGGAAAGAACAAGGCAACGGCGTTTTTTTTTTGTTTAGGGCATAGAGTGTTTTTTAGATGAGGTTAGAAGTAGTTAGAAGAGGTAAGTCCACTGCTGTGTGGGGAAGAGGACGGGAAGAGGTTTTTAAGCCCGAAGTCTGCAGAAAAACAAACTGCTACAAACCTAAAAGTGTTGCGCGTGTGCTGCGCCACGCAGCACTAAAAGGTTAGAAGAGTTTTTTTTAAAAAAACAAACGCAACCTTATTGTTGACAGATGTTTTTCTTCTTTCTATGTTCAATGCTTTCATTGCACTCCATTTTGTTTTTACTACTTTAAACTAAATAAATTATTTCAGTTTTTTTTAGTTACTACACTTGCACTTGAGTAATTTTTATTTACCATTAGATATTTTTTATTTTGTCAATGATTATCGACATTTAAATGATTGAATAACTACCCAAATACTTTATTAGATTAATACGAAACTAGAGTGATGTTACTGAGGGTGTAATTCGATGCGGAGTTAATAGTAATACTCATACAACATGTAAAACATACGTGGCTTTACAAAATATCAATATAAAATGACAGCACATACCAATCGACAATAGTATTTTTTTTTTTTTTTAAAAAGTACCATTATGCAGAGGAACCAAACATATTAATACACAAAAGTCTTGGTCAAAATCTTAAACCCAAAAAAATACCACTATGTAGAGAGAGCAAACCACCTGCCATACAAAAAATATTGTAGCCAAAATATAAAATTCAAAAACTGTTGTGGCAAAAATGTCAAATCTAAAACTATAATATTGCTAAAGTCATTTGATTTTTATTTAATATAATAACATGAATAACGAATTTTAAAAACAAACTCAAAAGGTTAGATGAGAATATAAAAGTTTAGCAGAACGTGATGTATTTTTTAAAAATTATATAAATAAAATATGTGATAAATATATTTTGGCAACCTAAAATATTTTTATAATACATGATTTTAAATAAATGTGTAATCATAACCAAAGAATTGACGGATATATATATATATATATATATATATATATATATATATATATATATATATATATATATATATATATATAAAATAGTTTTTTAAAATATAAACCGTTCTAAAAATATATAATCAATTTCAATTATTTATTAGTAGTGACGGATTCAACCCCACTTAAGTGGGGTGCATGGATCCCACTTAGAAGTGGGTCCCACCATTTTTGTTACTAATAAACTCTTTAGAAATCATATTTTTACTAAAAGCATCATCCTTAACACCCATTTGTACATAAAGTTGACCTAATATTTCTTTTTACCGAAAAACCCAATAAAAAAGTTGAATATTATGCTTTTATATATTTTTATGAAAATGGACCCTAGTTATATTTAGTTCTGGTTCCGACACTATCTGTTAGGGAGGTTGGAGTAGGGATGAAAGTAGGTCCAAATCCGGACCGGATGGACTCGTTTGGACGCGGACCCAAAAAACTCGGAACCAGTTAACAGAATTTTGTAGAACCGAAAACCGGACCGATATATAGGAACCAGTTCCGATTCGGTTATGGGTACGGTACCGGGTAAAGTGGGTCTAGAACCGGAAAACCCGGAAACATCAAACTAGGTAAGTTGGAACCGGCTAAAGTGGGTTTAGAATCGGAAAACCCGAAAAAACCGAATTTTTTTGGCAATTACTTACTACTTAATGGGTTGAACTTTGAAAATTTTCATATTGATATCCCAACTTTGGGGGACTGTAAGTCATTGAATATGAAACCAAAAATGACAAAATTAGTCTAAAATAATGTATAAACTCTAAACTACACTCCTGAAAAACCTCATGTCAATCCAACTTTAAACGAATGAGAAATGCTTGGGTTAACGTTTTCACAAAATACAAAGTACAAAAACAAATAGTTGAAAAGTTGGAAATTTTCAACTTTGATATTCCGACTTCAAGGGACTGCAAGTCATTGAATATTAAACCAAAAAGGACAAAATTATAGTTTAAAATTATGTATAAACTCTAAACTATAAGTTGGAAAATATTGCATGTCAGTCCGACTTCAAACGAATTATATATGCATGTTTTAATACATTCACAAAATACAAAAAAGTTGAAAAACATAAAACTTATAACTTTGATATCTCAACTTTAGATGACTGTAAATCAATGAATATAAAACTAAAAATGACAATTTTATAGTCTAAAATTATGTACAAACTCTAAAATACACGTTGGAAAAAACTTTATGTCAATCCGACTTAAAACGAATGAAATTTTCATGTTTTAAACGTTTCACAGAAACCGGTTCTGGACCCTAAAAGTGGTTACGGTTCTTAGACTCGATTTATCCGAACCTGATAGACCCAAACCTGGATTAGCTGGAACCCGAATAAAGCCAATTTTTAAACCTGGAATCAAATCTGGTTCTATATATTCCGGTTCCGCTTCAATTCTGGTTCCGGTCTGGTTTTCCGGTTTTATATCTCATCCTTAGGTTGGAGTGGATCGGAGAGGAGGAGTTTGGGATGGCGATACTATTGAGTCTTCCATAATTTGGAGCTTTTTTCATGATATTTCTTGATCTTCATAGTTTTGTAGACTCTTATTCACTCAAACTATGCCACAACTTTTTTTCTATTTTGTTTTTCTTTTCTCACTTTTTTCACTCAAAACTAAAAATCCTAAAAAACATATGCTTAAGCAAGGGAAGTTAACTTCAACCCATATTGGTTAGAGATGTTGGTCTAAGTGCAATGACTACATAAGCTCTCATAGATACATTTCTGGTACACGATACTAGACATATTGTGTCCCTCAAACTAATAAGGTTGTGTTTTTGTTCCATGATTTCACTAGGATAGGGAAACGAAAAATACACCATAACATATATAAGCTCAAATAAACATTGAAACTCGCATCAGATCATCCCACACAACACTAGAAACCTAGATTTCAACATAATATTTGAAACAACGTAAATTTCAAAACAATTTTTCACTTTTTAAAAATGTAATTTCATTCATAAGGATTCTCAATTCTCAATGTATCACATAACAATTCCATAAAATCACATCCCAAGATAAAAATGTATGAAACTCCAATAGTGTGTACTGATCATGTCGGCGCCTTCCCGTGATCATCACTGGTACCTGAAACACGTAACACAAAACACTGTAAGCACAAAGGCTTAGTGAGTTCCCCAAAATACCACATATAACACGTATTAGCCACTCGAGGCTATAACTCTGTGGACCCTCCGGTCTTAACTTTGTGGACCCTCTGATCCTAACTCTGTGAACTTTCCGGTTCTAACTCTGTGAACCTTCCGGTTCTAACTCTGTAAACTCTGGAACATATACGACATGAATCACATAGAAATAATGCAGTGTATCATAATCACATAAATAGCATACAAGATACTCTGTCATATAACTCTAATTACCACTTTAGGTAAAGTATAGTGAGAAGACTCACCTCGGGTAACTCGGTAAATCTTGAACTCGGTAAAGATCTGGTCTAGCCTCCGCCTAATCACATGGAATAAGTTCTCTAATCAATACAACTCTCAAGGCTAGATTAATCCCTCTCTTAGCACTCTCAGAAGGGTAAAAGACCATTTTACCCCTATCATGGCTCAAAGACCCAAACATTGACCAAACCCTAAAAGTAAACAAAACTCAACTCTCCGGGTTACGCTGCGCGTACCAAACCTGTACTTTGGGCGTACCCAACAACCTCATAGAATTGGGGAACACGACCCCTACGTTGCGCGTACTGGGATTACGCCCCGCGTAAGTCCCAATTTCATGCTCCTTTGCTTTTGGGGTCTTAAACGGTTAAGACACACGTCCAACTCCTAGATCTGGCTACCCCTAAGCCTCTTAATCCATAAAGTTGGTGACTTTAAGCCTTTGCATGGCTGTGAGAGTCACCAACACCCAAATCAATCCACTTCCAACACTTTAAATCCCATAACTCAAACATGACTTCCTAATGACGACCAATCTGGGATTTTTATGGATCAACAATGTGACATCCCCTAATTTCTCGGCCAGAAAAGACCGATTTAATTTATGCTTTTTAAAATAAAATCAGAGAAATCTTTTTAAAAGATGTTGCGGAATTGGTCCCCAAACAAAATATGATAAAAGTTTATCAAAACCCTTCATTAAGAAGGTATATGTTTTCCATATATATATCAAAACCTCGGGATGTCATGTTCCGATACAGATCAAAAGCATAAACAAGACATTATAAGCCTTTCAACAGTTATTTACAACTACTGGCCTATAATCCAAAAATCTCTCGTTGTCCTCCGACTATGCTCGGGGTCCACTACCTGTAACATAAAAAGCTGAGTGGGTCAGGCTTGGGAGTCTGGTGAGCATATAGGGTTTTCAACCCACAATAATAATAAACTTACTAAGTTCATCAATCAACAATAACCCTGATTACCCGTTCCCGTTATCCTCACTTTATGTCCCTAAACATTTGTCACAAGGGACCTAACTTAAAGAATATCATCGGGATGGACACTACTGCTAAGGGGTTTCCCCAGCCACACATGTCCTAAAGACAACCATGAGGGGAATGGAGTACAGCGAACGAACACCCAAGTTCATTAACACCTACAGGTTGCGGACCTGCTAATGTTTCCCACTGGACCGTCTAGAACGTCCGTGGTCGTCATCCAAACTCCGCTAGATGACTTGATCTCAAAACACGTCGAGGCCTCTCCTCAATTTTATTTATCACACATCACTATCTACCCATGTTCTACACGCCCTACTAACCAAGATTCCCTTGGTCCTCTGCACACCTCACATGATTCAAATTTAACCAATCATCTTCAAGCTTCAAATATGTATAGTCCAAACCCAAAATAAGAATCCAAGACTCATCTTCATAAGCCCGCTTCATCCAAGTCTTCAACTTTTTAAGCCCAATTCTTATTTGATGGATCCAGAAAGCCCAATAATGACTCGAAAGCCCATAAAGCCCGCCTCCAAGCTAATCCACAACTGCAACAAACTCCAAACCCTTGCAAAATAACTCATGCAAAATAAAAAGTACCCATCACAATCCATGATAAAGAAAATGAAGAATATACAATGCAATACTAATAAAAAGAGCTAAAAAATCTATAATAAACTATAAAAAAAAGAAGGAAATAAAAAACTATATATATATATATATATCCCTACCTAATAAAATAGTAGTAAATTTGTCACGTGTCAATCAATTAGAGCTTGAAGTTAATTATTTGCTACTTGTCAGTCTTTGGTTTTTTCTCATTAATTACATTTCAGTAATTCAATCCTCCTTTTTACACAGATAAAACACGTCAGCAAAAAATTAATTTGTAATATATGTTGCCTAATTTATTACAATAACCCTTAATCCATAAATTTAATTTCAAACAATCACACCACCTTTATACAATCCCTTCAAACATACTAAATCTCTGCATAACACCTATTCATTTTTACAATGTAATTTTCAAATTTTCAAATAAAACAATGTAAACAACTGTACAATATATTCAATATATATACAAATATTTACCTTATCTGCAGTGAATATTCACAAATTTAAAAAAGTGAAAAATAAATTGTACTAATCTACTAAATTGAGTGACTGAAAATCAGCTTGATCTAAATTAAGCATAATATTATCCTTTCGATTTCACATTTTCATTTAAAACAACGATTATAATTTTATATAAATACAAAAATATATATCTTAATTAATAATTTATTTACAATAATTGATTAGTAATTATAAGTTTTTTATAAATATTTAATTTATTTTATAACTGTGGTTCCCACGGGTTATAACCTAGTGGGTGTGTATATATATATATATATATATATATATATATATATATATATATATATATTTTGTGAGACCATTCTAATTTTGTGAGACCGTGAGACCAAATCTAAAAATAATTTTAAAATGCAAAATAAATGGAAAAATCCAAAAATTATTTTTTTAAATATTATTTTCGGAACTTGAATTAACTAAAAAAAATATAAATAAAATAAAAAAATTCTATTTTTTTTAAAATATGTGAAATATTCTAATAAAATATTACACTGACATATTCTAAAAAATAATTTTAAAATGCAGAATAAATGGAAAAATCTAAAAATTCTTTTTTTAAATATTATTTTCGGAACTTGAATTAACTAAAAAAATAAAAAATAAATAAAAATAAATTCTATTTCATTTGAAATATACGTGAAATATTCTAATAGAATATTACATTGTACATATTCTATAAAATAATTTTAAAATGCAAAATAAATGGAAAAATCCAAAAATTCTTTTTGTAAATATTATTTTCAGAACTTGAATTAACTAAAAAAAATAAAAAATATATATATATATAAAAATGCGTCTCACGGTCTCACAAAATTAGGCCGTCTCACATGAACCTAACTAGGGCAACATCTACCAGAACCAATAATCAAATGACTAGGGCAACATCTACCGGAACCAATAATCAAATGACACGTGTCCATTTCTTTCTTCACAAGTAATGTATTGTGGAAGTTATTGTGGAAGTGATGTATTGTCATGTTTTCATTGGTTCAAATATGTGTTGCCCTAATCATTCATTTTCCATATAACTCTTACCTATATCTATACTATCTTATAAAAGAAATCCTACTATTTCTATAAATAGAATCAATATAATAATAATATTTTTTTAAGACGTTCAAGTCTTTAAGCTTAAAGTACAACCAACTATTAATATAATAATATTATAATATATATCTTACAAATGATAATGTTAGGGATACAAGTATTAAAAAAACACATTTAAATTAGTATTTCCTTATTTTTAGGGAATGAATTGGTATTTTCATCAATTTTGACCCAACTTGTACTCCTAAAATATCTCTTCTCTGGTATCTGGTGCATTCGAATAGGGGTGTTCGTTTGGATGGATCGGTTTGATCTGATCCAATCAATTGAATCCAAATTGATTTCGGTTTTCAAAACATGGATCCGAATAGTCCAAGCTAAATTCAAATCCGATCCGATCCGATCCAATTACAATTCGGTTGGATCGGTTTTCATAATTCGGTTTTCAAAAACCGAAACATTTTAAAACAACATATAATTATAATATTACTCAATTTTACACAAGAAGTGAAAATAAATTATTTAGTTGTGATTTTAAATTTATAAACAACTACTAAAAAGATATATAATAGTTAAATATTTTATAGATAAAAAAACGTTTGAGAGATAATACATATTGATGTTTTTTTTATTGGATGAAATGTTTTGAACCTATTTGAAAAAATAAATTACAAAAGTAATAGATAACTATAGATATATATTATAAATAAATAAATAATAAACATTTATTCGGTTTTTTTGGACTATTCGGTTCTTATTTTATAAACCAAAACCAATCCGAAATCCAAAATAATAATTCAGTTTAGTTGAAAACCAATCCAAAAATCCGAATATCCGAACCAAATAGTCCAATCCAAATTGTCCAATTGGACAATTCGGTTTTATCCAAACACTGAACAGCCCTACATTCGAAATCTGAAAAACTTCTTTTCGACAAATTGTTTGAAATTTAAAAGTTCATTCAAATTGGAGTTCCCTAATTTTTTTGCATAAAATATAGTTGGTTGGAGACTAATTCAAATCTTCATCTCCGTTTCCTCTATAGAATCCACCACCACAATATTTTTTGGTTTTGGCATTGCACTTTTTATTTTTGTGAAACCGATCGATAATGATGGAAGTGTTCTTAGAAATATAACATGTCTCCGAATGGAACTAATTGCTTGAAAGAAATTATTCGCCGCTGCCGCTTTGCGTGGGCAAACGGCTAGTATATATATATATATATATATATATATATATATATATATATATATATATATATATATATATATATATATATGAATGAGTTCTATGGAAAACAAATAACTAGGGCAACATCTACCGGAACCAATAATCAAATGACACGTGTCCATTTCTTTCTTCACAAGTAATGTATTGTGGAAGTTATTGTAAAAGTGATGTGTTGTCATGTTTTCATTGGTTCAAATATGTGTTGCCCTAATTATTCATTTTCCATATAAATCTTCCCTATATATATATATATATATATATATATATATATATATATATATATATATATATATATATATATATATATATATATATATTCGTTAAAAGAATCGTAAAAAAGAAGTTTGTAACCAAGTACTATTTTCGTTTGAAGATTAAAACTTAAGAGAGGAAAAATGTTTGACGTCAAAGTCAACAGGTCCTTTTTTTTTATTTATTTAAGAAAGTTCCTAGATCATGTAATCATGAATTGACCACTATTATTATATTAAGAACATTAATATGATTTTTTTGGGAGATCTTTCGCATCTAGTTTAATTTTCAAGTTCTTTTTACTTTGTAAAAGAATAACTTAAAAATCACTATTTCAAAGAAAAACTATCAAAAACATTTATAATAGGAGTTTTTAGGATATTTTTCAAACTAAAAAACATAAAATAAAGA
Organism: Lactuca serriola; assembly: GCF_051521515.1. NCBI lineage: Eukaryota > Viridiplantae > Streptophyta > Magnoliopsida > Asterales > Asteraceae > Lactuca > Lactuca serriola. The sequence goes on from NC_136413.1 coordinate 6,596,185, forward strand.
ATATTATCAGAGTAACTTTGTCAAACCAAATTTTTTTAAAGTTTATTAATTAACAAGTTCTTATCATGATTTTTTCAATGATTTATTCAACGAACAACTTTTTCAACCGTCCATCACTTTGGATTTTTTTTCTTAAACTAATGAATTCATTTTTATTTTAATAAATTAGGTTATAATCCGTAAAAATTACGGTAAGTATGTTTAAAAATAATTTTCAAAAGGATATTTAAAAAGAAGAAGGTATTTAGGGGGTGTTCTGGGGTGTTTGGGATTCTTTTTAAAATAATTTTTATAGGACTTTTGGTTTTTTCAAAAAGCTAAAAGTCTTTAAGGATGTTTGACTTTTCAAAAAGTTCTTTTAATCATTTTTTGGCAAGAACAAAAATAAGTATTTTTAAAAGTCATAATTTGTGATTTTTTATAACTTTTGAATTTTTAGCTTTTGAAAAATCAAAAGATAAACCAAACATCTTTCTTTTGTAAAAAGCCAAAAAGTGACTTTCGTCAAAAACAATTTTTTAGTCTGAAAAACAATCCCAAACAACCCCTTAGCTTCCCTAACGTCTCGTTCCCGAGTTTAACAAAAGAAAAGAAGAGAAGAGAAAAGAAGAGAAAGGAAAGGAAAACAAATTTTTTTTTTGTGTTCCCGAGTTGGAGAGAAGTGGAAGGAAAATGAATCATTTTGTTATTTCTTTCAAAATCCTCCCAAATCGGAAGGAAAGTTAGGAGGGAAAGTGATCATCCTGTTTCCCTCTACTTCCTTCCCCTCCTTTCATGAAACTCGGGAATACCAATTTCTTATATTTTCTTCTCATTTCTACCCATTTCCTTTCTTTTCTCTCGTTAAGTTGAACTCGGAAATAGGGTGTAAATTCTAGACAACCATGGATAAGCCAAAAAGTAGATAGTTATAAACATAATAAGATGACAAATATCCCTAAAATTATTTAGTATATAATAAAAAAGTAGATAGGTTTCATATACTTTATAAGCTCGGCTTCTAGCCATCCTAAATTATTTTGTTGTATTAGTCAATTGTAACAAAAATAAATCATTTGAAAAAGAAATAAGTCTACATGATCAACTTCAATATTACAAAATTATGAATTCTTTTGTTTTCAATTTTAATAAAGCTAAATTTATATTAATCAATATTACTTATTATATATACACTATTTTTAAAAAAATTTAAAAACTAAATACAATAAATACGACTAACCTTATTTATTAACATTTTTTAAGCGTAGTAATATTATATTTTCAAATACAATCTTATTCTATAATAATTCTTTATACCTATATTTTTGAGGAAACTTCAACATTTTTTGTTAATAGCAATGGATAAGATGCTATTTTTTATAATTAAATCAAAATATTCATATATGATTTATTTGAAAATTTATGCATTATTAATTTTTATGTTGTACGTTGTTTTTCTTTTTTGGTTATTTATTAAGAAAAAAACTTGAAAAGTACTTATACATCAAAACAATAGCCACTTTAATTATCTGTCAATTAGAACCATACCTTCAGATTTGCAAACTGAACTAAGAGAATCAACTCTAAAACAAAATATCATTTCATTAACATGTAAATTGGTGGGTAAAATAGAATCATTTGTTCACCACAAGAAGCTTGGATCATTTTCTCTTCAACACCAAATAACTCACTCGTGTCATCTATGTGATTTTCATAAATTTAGTCACAACTCCAAAACATGAAATGGTATATATCAAAATGTGATGTTAATAAACTTAGTCACAACTTCAGAACATGAAATGGTATATATTAAAATGTAATATATATCATTTCAGATCAATATCCAAAGAAGGAAATTAAAAACTCAAAATAAAATCATATCACTTCTAAAACATTAATTTTTTTGGTTAATAGTCATAGATGTAACAAAATACTTTCAAACTTGAACACTTTATCATATTTACATAACACGTTTAACGTTTCAACGCATCTATGATTACTCAATTTATGGCTAACACATTTAATTTATTTTTCCTATTTTTGGATTCTACCTTATTAATCACACAGCCAAATTCAAAGTTTCTTAAACAAAAATTGAGAAATGATGGTATTAGAGAGGAAAAGACAAATCTTTAATGAATAACCATTAAAGAAAGAACAATTCCAATGATAAATTCTAAGTAACCTGCATTTTAGGTCCACCATCTTGTGAGCCAAATTGTCCAAAGAGGTAAGTGATCATTCGAGCTCATTACTTGGATGATAAAGCCTTCAAGACATAATTATGGTAATAATGGATCACTACATATTTTTAGAATTTGATGAAAGTTTAGAGATTGGATGGATATTAGAAATCATGACAAAAAAATAATATTAGTAAATAAAATGGCAATATGTATTATTAGCATCACAAAGTATGTATAAACAGTAATAGTGTAATACAAAAACTGTTTACTACAAACTTTGATGATCCAAGTTTCAGATTGACGAATTTTTCCAGAAACTCTCAACGATCACATGGAAAATAGATAAACCGATAAATGGAGAAAAAAAAAATGAAGTAATGAAAGTCTTAATGCTATAAAAAATAAGTTCTTATAAATGAGTTGTTTTTACTTGCAAGAAAAACCATGCTCTTCTTTAATCATATTGTGTCGTAAATAAGTATTATGATATATGTTATTTCATAAAATAAAAAAATAATCAATTTTATATCACTATCCATATGAAGAAGCAAAGAAAAATATATATGAAAATGTAAGTTTGTGCTACCTTGATAATAATATAAAGATCCCCGGATGCCATCTTGATCCATTCCACCACTTCTACAGATAGCAAACAATTACAACATAATCATCTTTAAAAAGGTAGAAAAAGGTTAATATATTAGATTTGACTTGAATATAATTTATAAGAAAAATGTCTCACTAGACACATTCACATACATATAAAACATACACACGTTTTTACTGTATATTTTCTGTAAATATACATAACTATCAAACAAAAGTTTTACAGATCTCAAACATTTATATTAGATTAATATGTGAAGGAGTAAAGCAAGTAACACAAACACACATAATGTACTGTGTAATAGCCTTTGATATGAAAAAGAAATTTCTCATAGGCATTTTATCAAACACATAGAATGTAACATCATATTCAAGTTTTCCATCGCCAAATCATGTACAAGAGGTCTCTGAATATCATTTGATTCAGTCGAGTACCACATACATACATACTAATGATAATAAACGAATCGAATAAAGTAAATATTATATAAGAAGCACATCGTAAAAAGGAACCTAGATGAACAACAAATTGAAGAAGAGATCAATAGTAGACGGATAGAAACACTAAAATCGTGACAATTGGGGGTATTAGAGCAATCTTATTTTATAGGTAAATTTAAATATAGTTGGCAGAAAAAAGATCAACAAAATTATATGGATGATATTCATTTCAATTAGTTAACATAAATAAAGTTGTTCTTTATCGCAAGACTTTGGTAAAAGATAATATATTCAAAACTGAAGTGTCGATTTAAAGGATATGATTGTCGGTTTAAAGGGAGTGGTTTAAAACCTATATTTGGAGTATTTAAACGGATTTACTGATTAATAAGAGCTGATATATTGACTTTTGAGTTCAATAAATGGGCGGGGAAAGCAAGGAAAACACAGTTGTGATAGTAACACGTGACAAGGTGGATTAAAAAGGGTGACATGTGGCGTTTAAGGGAGTCTTTTATTAAGAACTAGGTGTGAGATCCGTGTACTACACCGGTTTATAAAAAATTAAAAGCTTAATATCAATATGTAACATTAAACATTTTATAAAATAATTGAAAAAAAGAAAGTAAATCAATGAGTTTGTAACATTTATGTGAATTTATTCTCAAATTGATAAAATAATAACCTTACATGAATAGAATGAAAACCTTTCATATATATATATATATATATATATATATATATATATATATATATATATATATATATATATATATATATAACCATAAATTCTGGAAATTTAATATAAGAATGAAAAACCTCAAAAAATGACAAGTAGAAAATAAGAAAATGAAAAAAACCAAAAAAAAAACATATGAAAAAATGAATGAAAAGACTTGTGACAAAAAAAGCCTTTATTTATTAGAAAGGATAAAGATATTTATAAACATTTGTTACTCTTAAGCATTTTTTTTATTTATAAAATAAAAAATTATTCGATAATATTAAATAAAATTAATACATTACAATACATAAAATAAAACAAATATTACCAAATCTAGAGTATATATTTCATATCTCATCTTACAATATTACTTTAATGAAAAACTAGTATTAAAAAATTATATGTTTTAATATATATTTGAATTAAATTTAATTAAAAAAATAAGATGAAAGGTGTGTTTAGTGGTAGATATCACATGGTTAGTGATAGAGAGTGTGGTGACGATGTAACACCTACCACTATAGTGGTTAGTTATAACGCTATAATGGAGAGTGACACATCATCATCACACTCTCTATCATTAACCATTAGACACCTATCACTAAACACACCACTCCACCTTATTTTTTTAATAAATTAATTCAAAAGTACATTAAAAACATATAAATTTTTTAATACTGGTTTTTCATTACATTAAAAAATACATTAACTAAAATTAAAAAATAACAATAAAAATAAAAATGTAACACGTCAAAAATCACAATAAATTTTAACTTTTTAAAAACAACCCAATATCCATAATTGTTTACAAAACCATTGTTTCAAAAGTGTATTTCAATAATCAAAGTTTCCCAAAATTCAAATGGTCACACCTTTGTCTTGCCACGATCTTCTTACCCGGAATAATAAACTGAAACTGCAAGCTAAAGCTTAGTAAGTTCCCCTAAAGTACAACCACACAAACATATAATCAAACAGATAACGGGTCCGCAACCTTCTAGTTTGATTACCCCTAGCCCACAACCTTACGGTTGGAATGCATCGGCCCACAAAGTCTCGATTGGCTTGCCCAATACATAACTTGTCCACAACCTCCTGGTTGGATTACCCCTAGCCCACAACCTTACGGTTGGAATGCCCTGGCCCACAACTTCTCGGTTGGAATGCCCCGGTCTGTTAGCAGTACAATCTCAACCCCACCATACCATGTCGACATATACATAACAAATAACATATATCCAACAACGAATAATCATATAACCAGTTAACAGACAAACAACCAGATCTATAGATCATTACTTCATAACAACATCATATAAACTAAGACACATATCTAACATATTAATACTGCATAGCCATGTCCTCTATACCAGGATACATAAACTAATAGGTCGACATTGGTGCCTCGACCCACAAGAACAATGAGGAAAACTCACCTCTCAGTCTGAACAAATAGTTGAATAGGTCTCTGCTCCAAATCTCAGCTCTACCTATCACCTATTCATCAAATAGGGACCAATCTCAAATACAACTCAAAATACCCAAAATACCCTTAGGTCAACTTGGTGAAAATAGGTCAAAGTCAACAAGGCAAATTTTGTCAACACAGCTGAGTACGTTGTGCACGAGTATTGACCAAATCGTGATGGGTTGACCTAGTACGCCCAACGTACATGGGTTACGCCAAATGTACGCGGTTGAGTCCCTTTCTTCTTGTTAAGAGCTTAATCCTTAAGCTATTTTGCCCATAATCCAGATCTAGATCTAAACTAATGTCCTTAACCATAAAGTTTCCAAATTTAGTATCTTGCATGGCCAATAGGTACCCAATAACAAAAACCTAACTACTTAACCCATTAAGACACTCTAACTCATGCATGGAAGGGAACTAACAATCAAGATTATATTATTATGACCTTAGACACTCCAAAATGTCTGAAAGGACGTCTTTTATGGATCTAGAGCATGTTACTAAAGAAGAACATTGATTGGGGACAAAAGTCATAACAACATCATATAAGCTAGATCTAACCAAAATGAGCATGAAAGTATGAACTTTATACCTTCCAGAGATGTATGCGGGTGCAAAAATTTCAAATCCAAAGTTGTTCCAAGCTTCTAAGTTGATTTCTCTTCCTTCTTCTTCCTATATTAACACCAAAACAACCACAAATGGCTCAAGAATGCTCAAAACAAATTGTTTGCAAGGGGGCTGGAGACTGATGAAAGGAAGAAGACTTACGGGGTTGAGGATCTTTAAATAGGGTCTAAACCCTAAAAAGTAGGGTTTGCACCCTGGCCATGTATGCCCAACGTACACGACAAAACCCATGTACGCCTAGCGTACACACCCCACTTCCAAAAATTATGAAAATGACACTAAGGAACCAAAATGCAATTAATTCTCATACTTAGGGGTAAAAACAAAAATACTTCAATATCGAGATGTTACAAAAAAATAAAACACCTAAAATTACCAAACATAACTAAAAAACTACCCCCTATGCGTATATTTGGCTCGAAATGAACTTTTTCATCACGAGAAAATCTCTAAATATTCGCCTTCGAGATTGCTCGCTTTCATCTTCAAGATCTCCATATCGATTTTTTGTTTGAAACGTCATTTGCACCTCTTGGAATGATGTTTGAACTTCAATCATTTTTTGCTCCATCCGACTCAACATCTCTGCCTTGCTTTCTTGAATGTGGACATATCAATCAAATTTCTCTACAAAATCATCGATAATACTAGAACCCGAAGCCGACAATGAGGGTGATCGTCTTCAAGATCGAGCAAATCATCATTGATATCAATGTGTGTTCACCAGTCTAATTGTTAGGAAGTTGCATCCGGGTTTCTTGAATGCTTTAAACCGGAAGAGGTTTGTGAAGTTCCTTCTGTTTGCTCTTTCCATTTTGGAGCGACTTTCAATTTTAGCCACAGTTTCACATACAGAAAAGCTTTGCAGGTTGGATTTGTTTTTTCAAACTTGTTGGATTAGATGTCTAAGCCCATAACTATATTTTGTATGTACTTGACCCGATAGTAGCATAATCCTTTTGGGTTGCCTTCACCATAGCAACTTGACTGGACGAATTATGGGGAAAGCATTTAATTATGATTTACTAATATATTATAGGAATAATATATTAAAAGATAAATCATACTCTTTAATTAATATTTTTTAAGAATTAATTTAGAATTAATTTTGTGGTCAAAAGAGATTAATTAAATTAAGGAGACAGGTTTTGTAATTATAAGATAGTTACAAAGTTGGGATTAGGATCCCTAAGGAAAGGGATGGACGAAATCTTATGGATAACCCATATAGATTTTGTCCATAAGGGCTTTCTGGAAAGATCTTATGGGTTGCTTAAGGACTAAGCAATTGGATTAAGGTTTTAACTGAAACCCTAGCAGCTCAGCTATATAAGGAACCCTTGGGACTCTAGAAATCGGCCACTTGAACCCTAAGAAGAGTACCGCCGATTTTGTGATCCCTAGCCTCTCTCTCATATTCCCCCAACTTGCTCTTGGAGTTTGTGATCTATTAGAGGCATCACATTTGAGGTGCTAAGTTCTCAAAGGTTGAAGATCTTCAAGCTACAATTCAAAGGTATTATTCTATCTTGGTTTTTATGTTAAAGTCGAAAATTGTATGCTATATTAGGGTTATAGCTTTGGATGATTATTATTGCATGTACAATTAAAGAAAACCTAGATCCAAAGCTTTAGGGTTGCATGTGCACCACATGATTGCTGTAATGCTCAAAACCCATAAAAACTGATCTATCGCCTTGAAGGCATCGAAATCGTTTGACCCGCTTTTGCGTATGTTTGGAGGTTATTGTAAATTTCTTTAAATTCAATACATTTTAGTCCAATATCGCGCCACTTCGAGCTAATTTGATCGGGATTTCGACTTTCACTTCCAGCTAACGCAAAAAACACGCTTCGAACTTTCTCCCCAAAACAATTAGAGGTTTGATTATCTTCTTCAATTGGGTCTTAAGAAGCCGAAACCTATGCCTCCGCTAGCTTTTATTCTTCTTTTTTTGTCCATGGTACCCTTTCATATAGGGGTGAGCATAAGCGGGTACCCGCCTATATTTCATAGAACCGGAACCGAAACCGAAACCGGCGGTTCTTTAGATGTTGGAACTGAAACCGGAACTGATGCTTTCGGTTCCTATTCCGAGTACCCACTTTAAAAAAATATATTAAAAAAATTAGATTTTAATGAAAACTATTTTTTAGTTATTCAAAACAATAAGTGTTTTAATTCCTTTTAAAAAACCACATACTATCTCCCGTATTACTTGGAAGTAATGTGGTAATTCATGCTAAAAGTGACTCATAAAACCTCATTTATATAACCTGAAAGAGTTATGCTCTTTTGTAACATACACGTTTTGAAATCGTGTTTTAAGTAAATAATATTATGAAATATTATGTGAATTCGAATGTTGAGTTCTAACGGATATTTTTTACTAGAATTGAAGTAAAACTACGCTTAGAATCATTCAGAAAGTATTGGAAGTCTTATGAGATTCCAATCAAATGTCAAATAGTGAAATTTAACGAAAATATAAAATTTGGAATAAGTAAAATTTTATTATTGAAAGTTGTAGATGATCTCGTTAGAAACATTTAGGCAAAAACCTCATCAAAATCCGAGTTATAACGAAGAAGTTATGACCAATCGAAGATCCGTGACAAAACTGGCACGACGCCGAATGACGTAAAAAGTGAGTTTTTTATAAACTACTTTTTAGCCTTAGTAATATAAATGAAATTCGTAGTATTCGTTAAACCGATAAGTTCGATTAAAAGAACGCCAAAATCTGACTTCGTATGAGGAAGTTATGATTTTTCGAAGTTTCAGCTCAGCAGTAGATAGCTAAAAACTCGAATTTCAAATCGAGTGATTATGTGTGGACATATTGTGTATTATGGACATACTTTTAGCCGACACAAACTAAACGAGAATTGAAGGTCTTGTCATTAGTAGTACAACGGTAAAAAGTCTGACAAAAACGGACGTCGGATGAAGAAGTTATGAATTTTTAACGGACTTTCCTGTCCCGGTCTGTTAAAAATAATAATATTAAAATAAAGTCAAAATTAGCCGACAAAGTCCAAACGAAAGTTGTAGAGCATAATTTTACCTATGCGTGCATATAAAGAACGTCAAAAACGGAGTCCGTATGTGAAAGTTATGGATTTTAGAAGATTTGGGCCCATTTTTCGAGGAAATTCGCATGGATTGGAGCTGGTCACGTGATCCTCGCATGCTTACCTCGTTCCCGACTCGCGTGTCGCATGCTGATTCGACCGAGGGAGTGGTCCAATGAACTTCCGACACGACTCGCTGTTATGCGTTCGAGCGTCCGACGCATGTTTGGTCCGGAGTCTGAAGCGCCAGCTGCCCCCCCCCCCCTCTTCGCGTGTCCGAGCCTTGCACCTCCACCTGGCCTTGCTCCGAGGCTGCCACTTGCCTCGCTGACTCCTCCTTCTCGGCCGAACCCTCGCATTCTCGCCCTATAAATACAAGGCTTGCGAGCCTTCTCGGGTAATTTTGGAAAATTGCCAATTTTCACTCCCTTTTTGATATTTTTACTATCTCGACATCCCCCCGAAGCCCCGATATCATTTTTAGCACCCGAAAACACGCCCCGAGACTCCCGAGAAGCCCGAAAAATTTATCTTTTCGGTTTTTAAGCTCTACCTTCGCAGAGCCCGGTTATCAAGAAAACTCCCGGTTTTCAACGAAGAAAGTGATATTTAGAGTCGAAGTGTTGCCCAAATTAATATTTTAGCCCCCGGTTATTTCACGGCGAGTTTAATATATAGGAGCAATTATATGTTATGTGTTATATGTGCTATGTGCTTTTCAGTGTTATTATTCCGAGTTATTTTCCCGGGTTATTTTTATTCGCTATTTTTAATAGCAAAGAAATACCTTTGACCATGTGATTAGTGAAATGACTTAGATTCACGTTGGTACTGGTATGTAGTCTCTGGCCATGTAGAACATGTCTCCGTAAGAGAATGATTTCTATTCTATGGTATTGGCAGAAGGTTAGACAGGGCTAGAAGCCTGAAATCTACCAAAATGTTAATCCGAAGTTGTATGTCTTCTGTGCCATTTGGGCCAAAGCTTTATTGATGTATATCTAGCATAGAAATTGTTATGTCTCATTGATTGTATATCTTTAAATCAATTCAATTATTGATATGGAATGTTTGTCACATGATTTACATATGCCCTTGTTGTTCCTTGTTCCTCTTTGCTTCTGCCATATTGAAGTATATATATGGCATAACGTTATATTATATCTATTATTGAACTCACTAAGCGTCACCGCTTACCCTCTCGATGTTTAACAAATTGTAGGAGATAAGCATCTAGTATAGTTATATACTGGTAGAAAATTTTTGAATAGTTTGAAACTATTGTATTGATAGAAGCTTATGAATATTTTGAAACTATTGTATTTTGCACTCCCATATGTATAAAACTATAGAATCCTGGGAAGTTATGTAATACATAACACTTTAAAATAGTCGGTTTGTATCTAACACTTTGTAACCTCTTTGTCAATGTAAAATATTGTTTTTATGAATATGCAAGTAGAATGTTTTGGAGTAACTATATTGTCAAGTATGAACGTTTGTGTCTTTCATAAATACGAAAGTGAGGGTCTTTCATCTTTCCATCTAACCACCAACATGGGATTGCTTGACATACAAATAACAATCGATGTAAAACGTCATTTTTTTAAAAAACTTTCTATCAAGCTATCATTCCTTAAATCTAATTCTCACTTTACATGGATTAAATTGTTACTTCATTTCACATTGGTTCTCAGAGAAAATCAACTCTTTTTTAGGAAAACAAATACAATGCTTCTTTAAGTCCTAAGGTAAATACATTTACCCTTCTTGTTATTACATATATACTGGTTCCGGCGGTTAACCAACGGGTAGCGATTCCGAGAAACTGAGAATCGGAACCGCTTCCGGTTCTAGAACCATTAGTTCCGAGGCGGTTCCGGTTCCGAAAGCGGTTATCATGTTCTGCTGCTCACCCCTACTTTCTTGGGTAGTGTGACGGGCCAATTTTTTTTCCTTTTTTCTTTTTTGGTTGATGTGGTGGGTGGCGAATGTTGTGTTTCCGAAACAAAATATGGCGAATCAGGTGGTTGTGACGATTGTGGATGTAATTGTTGTTGGAATTATTGGTACTGTTGAAATTTGTGGAATTGTTGTTGAAAAGTCGGGAAAGGTTGGATAAAAGAACCGGTTTGTAGCAAATTCATAAAACCACCTTGAGGTGATTCCATGGTCGGGAATTGGCGCGAGGGGGGAGGGGGGGGGGGGGTTATTTTGGTTGGGATTCATTTTTGTTGATTGTAAAAATATTGTGTGTATGAGGAAGTCTTCTTCCTGTTTGCCGCTTCCCTTCCTCCTCCCCACAACGAAACCGATGAACAACGGCCGGTTAGCATGGTGTGTACAAACCGCGATTGTGGCCAACTAGACCACAGACCCGACCGTTGTGAGTATACACGATGGCCTAGTGAGCACATAACCTACTTATTACATAGGTCCCCAACATCACACAATTATTGCTAGACCATATTTTGTTGATGGGGGGGGGGGGGGGGAATATTGACATGCTTCTATTTCCCTATGAAAATATGATGTTTATTTTCATGAAAATATGATTGTTCACGTAGAAAAGTACTTATTATTATTATTATTATTATTATTATTATTATTATTATTATTATTATTATTATTATTATCTTTTTGAAACTGTTGTGCAACTCCTAGATCTATGCGAAACAATAAACAAACTTACCTCCACTTTTTCATAATATTCTTGGCCGAAAATAAAAAATAAAAATGATACAGATTCAAAATTTTATTTTGCAGCCTTTTGGTCCATTTGATAGGAAAGACTATGAAGATTATGTCAAATACGATACTTTGGTTTATCTCTAAATATTATTAAAAGAGAACCTTTAATTCTAACTTGAAGAAATCAGAGCCATTGATTGCATTTCAATCTTATATTTTCCACCATTGGATTATTTGTTGACATCATCTTTGTCAACCCTTTTATTTTTGTCCACAAATTTTATAAAACATATATTACGTTTTAAATTAGGAAGTCTATTAATCACAATTAAATATCATCAAAAATAAAATGAATTAAATTAGGAATTCTATTAATAACAGTTAAATCTCACCAAAAATAAAAAGAATTAAATTAGAAATTCTATTAATGATAATTAAATCTCACCAAAAATAAAATGAAAAAATGCCCAGTCTCATCCCTTATTACCAGTATCCGTACACTCTCTCCATTTTTTCTTTACATAATTTATTTAACCTAAGTTTGTAGAGAGGAAGAAAATGGGGAAAAAAGAAATAGAATATATGCCGGCTTCGATCTGTGTAGACTAGTCGTGTGTTCGATCAACATTAAAGAAGGAGGAATGATATAAAGATAAATTTCTTTGGATTCTAATTTAATTTGGTCGTAGTTTAGATCGATTTTGGATACGTTTTAGATTATGTTTCTTTTATTCTGCTTCAACTATGAAGTTCCAATCTATAAAACCTTTCGATTTAAGTTTAAATCCATAATGGTTACATCTTTTGAATTTGCTTCGATTTTTGTTCTTATGATCTGTATTGTTGATTTTGATTTTTTAAGTTATAGATATTTGGAGAGCAAAATGATGGACACAGCAGCACCACTACCTCTCATCCATTGCTTCAATTTGGAAGATATGTCCACTAGGTAGTAAATTTGTATATGTCGATTTTCTTTTTTATTTTTACATTTTTGTATATTCATTTAGTCAATGATTTTTTGTGGCTTACCAGGTCGTGAATGGAATATATACTCGAGTCAATATCTATAATGCTTTACTCATTCAAACCCTTCCTGGATTTGACGATGGAATTTAAACCCTTATACCATTGAGTGATCCACATATTCTACAACTTAGCAAAACTCAGTAGTGATATATGGTTTGATTTATTGTAAAAAACATCTTTAAAAATACAAAGTGGGCTCTTAGAAATAAGTTATTGCTTATCCTTTTTTAATATTATAAAAAAAACATCTTTTAGACTCAATAGCAAAGAAAAGACAAAATTTTAGTATACCATGTAAACAGATTACATCGATAAATCTTATTGGAAAATGTTTGGGATTGATTAATTTTGGTTAATTAGCAGGTTTTTTTTTTTTTGGTTAACTTGTGTTGTCTGGGCATGCCGAGAAGTATAGTAAGAACCTTGCACAACCTTATTCTTTCGTTTAATTGGTTTGAATCTTCTTATTGAGTTTACTTTCTCAATGATAAATGGGTACACTTTGCACTCTTGAAAATAGGGTTGGTAACATTGTGAGTATCAAGGTTTTCTCATCAATAAGAGAAGATATTAGTATAAAAGTTGCAATATAAACCATTTTTAATTACATAATAATAACTAAACAAAGATATGTGAATGATTATCTTTATAATTTAAATTGCAATATATAACATAAAAATCGTATGAAATTTTCATTGTTCCATTCCATGCCTCACAAATATGTTTCTGGAATGGAATTACTTATTCCATTATCTTGCTTTTACGATTACCTATCCATTCCATTTCTTTGTTGTTCGATTCTTTGCAATCTCACATATCTCAAAAAAGTAATTCGGAAATCCATCATACAATAGAAAATGTTTTATAAACTTCTATAAGGGAAGATGAAAGATATGACTAAATGAGTGTATGGTGTTAATCTAATTATGATGTTCTTTCATCTTTATTTGCATGTTTCTAACTTGTTTGTAGGATTGTCTATAAAATATTATTGTTATATTTGAAAGTTCATTTTACCATTTTCATCTTTTTGTTTGTATATTTTAATATTTCAAGTTTTTTTAAAGTATTTGAGGGACCGTTTCTGCTTGGGAGTGGAGTGAAGTCAAGGGCCCTAAAACTGGAGGGTAGTTGTATTTAGAGCCACTTAAATATTGAAGATTTTTGTTGGTATTAATTTCAATAATCATATGTACCCTCGAAGAGATATCATAACCATAGTTTATTTTATATAATGTTTTTTTGTATATTTATTAAATGTTGTACAAGTTATGTCTACAAGGTGTTGGTATTTTTTTGTTGGCAAGTTATTACGCTATCTAACACCCCAATAATCTGTAATATTTGTATAAGATGGTGACAATTAGTATTTTTTATTACAGCTTCTCTTCATATTGATTATCCATTGTGGTTTGAATTATGAAATGCTGCCACTGAGAGGATTCCACATTGTGGGGCGTTGAAATTAATTACAAAATGAGGCATGATTTATATGCCTTTTTGGGTATTGATGGAAATGTTTAATATGACAATTTATGTAATATATAAATTTAAATGTTAATTAGTGGGTCATTAATATGACAATTTCTAGGGAAAATTTGTTTTTAGTATTGAAATTTGCAAAAAAAAAAAAAAAAAGTTTATTAACAGCATTGTACTTAAAAAATATATTATTTTAGATGATATTGAAACGTTTCATGTTTTCCAACATTGAAGCTCATTTGTAGGACAATGTTCTGGAAGCGAATTTCATTAATAACATTGAACTTTGCAAAAAAAAAATCATTAATAGCATCGTACTTTTAAAAAATAATTTTTTTTGGAACTGCAGGTAGATTCCTTGAATGCCTACCTTGATGAACATATGTGGAGAAATCTTTTTGGAAAAGGATAAAACTCTGATATGACAACCCGAACAAGAAAAAGAAAAACCCCGTTTTGACTAACCTAATTTATTCAAAATCTTTATTCATTTTAGTAGCTTACACACCATTTAGATGCTCTCAAAATAGCATATGAAATAACTTCGAGATGTAATAAAGCTAAAATGTTATTTGACATGTTTTGTACTTTCTAATGATCATTACCAGGAAACATTTGAAGGATTTTTTTTACCAGAAAGAATGTGATCAATATATAAAACAATGTTGCATATTGATAACCTAATGTTCTTAAGTTACTGTAATAAGGTCTTCCTGTAATAGTTGATTGACCCTACCCAACTATCCCATGCAAGTTAATGGATTTATGTTGTTCTAATGTGTTAAAATGCTTCACTTAGGTGTTACTCAACACATGGTTTGCGGACTATTCACATTGATTTCATGATTGAGAAGAACACATCACATCGACCAAGATCAGACCATCAACCATATTAGTGACCCCCACTGAGATTAGCAATCTAATTTGAGTAATCATCCAAAACAGACAATGAACTTTGAACTGTAATACATCTAAAATCAATTCCTAAATTGTACATCAAACTTCCAACGTTAAACCTTGAACATTGTCAATTAATGTTATCAAGTTGATATGCATTTGATTATTTAGGTATATCGTAAATTGTTTAGTTTCCTCTGTTGAATTATGGCGTGAATGTACAGTTTTACGTTTAACTGCAAACATGAGGCTTTAGTTTGGTTGTCTAACTAATGATTTGGATGAGACAAAAGCATTTGATGAGTGGATTCTTAAAACCAGAGAAGGTAATACTGGTGGCCCTAATGATGGTGAAGTTGAAGTTGAATTTCCAGAAGACGCTATTGTTCGCTTTACAGCTGACCATATTCATTCAATTGTATCCACCATTTATCCATCATTTGAAAACCGTCTTGATGATCCATTATATTTTTAAGATAAAACTATTTTGGTACCTACAAATGAAGAATTTGATGCTACCAATGACTACATTTTAGGATTGATGAAAGATGAAGGGAAAACATATATGAGTTCAAACTCTTTATGTGAGATAAAGTTACCGGATTTTTTTGAGGAATCAATCTACTATTCAGTCGTGTTGAATGGTTTTAAGGCGTCTAGAATTTCCAACCATAAACTTACACTAAAAATAGGTGTTCTAGTCATGTTACTTTGCAATATCGAACAAACCAAAGGACTATGCAATGGTACTAGGTTACATATTGTTAGGATTGGAAGACATGTCATTGAAGTCTGAATCATATATGCTAGATTTTTCAACGAGACTACTTATATACATTGCATGAAGTTAACTCCATCTAATTATAGAATTTCATTCCGTATTTAGCGGAGGCAATTCCCCATAGTTGTTTATTTTGTTATGGTCATTAACAAAAGTCAATGATAATAATTATCAAATGTTGGATTATACTTGCGTAGGTTCGTCTTCACTCATTGTCAGTTGTATGTGTTTTTGTTTCTCGTGTCACAAGTGAAAAATGATTGAAAGTACTCATATATGACGAGGGTCGTCCGACTAATAAAACAAAAAGTTATGTCTACAAAGAGATCTTTTAACAATTATAGATATTCAAGTGTTTCATTGTTTTTTTTTTTTCAGACATTTCAATGTTATCAATAATACTAAATCTGTTTCTATTACTTTATTTTTTATAGTGACAACTTTTTTATACCTTTATTTGTATATTTTTATATGTTCTCCGCGTCTTACGCGGGTCATAATCTAGTTAGTGGTTAAGTGATACGCAAGTTTATTAATTTGCCTTTTTCTTTTAAAATATTGATATTATTATTGACGCAAAAAATAACTCAAACAATAAAAAAACATTATATTAAACTCTAAAAGAACTTGTAATAATAATAGTCTAATAATATATATATATATATATATATATATATATCTTTTTTTTACAAAATAAAAGTACATGACCCTTTATAAATTAAACCATTTGCCTTTTTCAATCGTCAACCAATCGCAATCCTTTTAACTTTTAGAGAGAGTGAGAGAAAAAATCCTCCACACAGATGGCTTCTTCTTTCTTACTCACGGTGGTGGTTGCGCTCATGGTGATGTCTGTATCCGTGTCGACGGCACAGGCGCAGGCAGACTGTGCGTCGAAGCTAGTCCCGTGCGCTCAGTACCTCAACGCCACCACAAAGCCGCCCAACACCTGTTGCGATCCGATCAAGGAGGCGGTGGCCACCGATCTACAATGTCTGTGTAACCTCTATGAGAATCCTGCCTTCTTGTCTGGAATCGGAATCAATATTGCTCAGGCACTTCGTCTTCCTCAATTGTGTGGAATCCCCTCTGACACTAGCGCCTGTAACACTACTGGTTAGCAATCGTTTTCCTTAATCACTATTTTGCTTTAGCTTTTTAGATCTCACGATACCAAATCAGTATTCAGTACGATGTTTTTCGATCCACCTCTAAAGCCGATAACTCAGTAAAATCAATATCACCATTTGATTATTTCAAACAGATTGTTGATAAAATTATACTACAGAAGAACTCGAATCAATCATCATAAGGCATCGATCGATTGATGATATACTGCTATGTAAGCTAATTTTTTATATGATTAAATGTGGCAGCTCAATCTCCAACTCCAACTGGATCCACAACTCAAACTCCACCAGGTACTATTTCATGATCTCCTGACTATGTTTTACCTAATTTTTTTATTATTTCTGATTAATTACTTGGGTAAAATTAGATTTATATCAAGAGAAACAACGATCCTGTTTAATCTATATGAACCTAAATATTAATCATAATTAGTGCAATTAAACTATAACATTTGATACCTTATTCGTCGATTATCGCTCTTCAATTTTGATTTGGTCCGTTTTCTTTGGAAACCAATTCACATCAAATATTGTTTTTTTTACTACAAAAAAAAAAAAAAAAAAACTTCAAAACAAATTATTTTAGATGAAAAGAAATTCAATTTCCCACCAGATAATGAATTTACAACGAATTCACCAGTGTCATTGCGAAATTGTTATTTATTTTAAAACATAAAAATAAATTTGTGTTGTTTTATGACAAATTTTAAATTAAATCTGCAATTTTTTATAACTAAATTATTAATTTATTTAGACATTTATAAGAATATTGGTGGGAATTTAAATGTACAAAATTATTGCTTGATCGTGGAACAAGTTAATTATGTTGGAATTGACTCGGTCAATTGACTAAGTGGTGGCCTTCAATTTTGACCAGGAATTGTTTACCATTGAAATATCTAAACCAAAAACATTTTAATAACTTGTGTTTTATAATTATGAAATACACATTTATTTTATATGATCATTAGTTGTGAGATCCGTATGTTATACGGGTTGTATAAAACAAAAAAATTAAATATGAAGGTTTAAAGAAAAATTTATTTAAATTTAAAATTTAAAATTTAAAATTTGAATTTATAATGAAACATATCATATCATCCATAATAATTGAAAATAATTTTGCCACATGTCACTCTCTCATTAACTTCGACACATGTCATTTTTTGGTATTTTTGAATAAATGTTTTTACCATGTGTCATTTTCTCATTGTTTATCTTTTTTTAATTAACACATCATATTTAAACCTCAATTATTAATTGTCTTATCTAAAAATAATAATTAAATTACAATATTACAACTCATATTATTGAATATGATGTGTTAATTAAAAAAAGATACAATGAGAAAATGACACATGGTAAAAACATTTATTCAAAAATACCAAAAAATGACATGTGTCGAAGTTAATGAGAGAGTGACATGTGGCAAAATTATTTTCAATTATTAGAGATGATGGTGATGATGATTGGGCAAAAAGAATTATGGAAAGTTGCATCTTTGATTCTTTATACTATCAATCCATGCAAGTTTAAAACACTATTTTTTATATTTATAAAATACATATTTGGTTTGAATGCAATTTAATTAAAATATTTGATTTGAAAAAATTGAATTACTTTACCACCATACAAACCTAATCGGCAAAAAAAAGTTTATTTAAATACCCAATATGGAACTTTTTTTTTTCTAGCTGTAATAATTTAAATTTTATAGGAAAAATATTATGAAGTAAAGTAAATTATAGTAGCATCCTTAAAGTTATGTGTATTTTACAGGTAGGACCCCTGGGGCTGGGGGTGGAAACGGTGTAGGTAAAATTGCTTCAAGTGGGGTTATTGGTTTACTATTATTGATTTCGGCTTGCATGATGTTATTCTAAGTTGGGAGTTGTAGAAATGTCTTCATATATGATTAATTGTTGTGACATCATATGTTATATAATTCTTGGTGTAAAAACCATATATATTTATTTATGGTTCTTATGAGTGTAATTTAATAAATCAAAGGCTATTAGTTTCCCATGTGTTTATTTAATTACCTTTTCTTTTCGTTCAAAATAAATGGGTTTGTACGTCTTAAGTGTATATTTTAGTTAACATCTAACAAAATTTATTTATGATCATATAATCTTGGGTAGGGGTCACATCAAATCTATTGGATGTTATATTTTATCAACCCATCCAATCCAATGTAGTAAACACAATCCGAAGGAACCAAACCAATCCAGTTGGATGTTGGACCGGATTGGTTTTATCCATTAGTTATTCATTATTCAACCAATTATAACTATAACTATGACAACTAAAAATAAACTGTATATAATTACATAAAATAAGACTAACAAAGAAACATTAACTTCAAGTCCAACCTATTTTTGTATTAAATAATTAATAATTTTATTTTGATTGATAATAATATTGGATATTTATTTGATTAAAATTAGATATCCAATTGGATCGATCAGCTTAGTTATCTATTGGATTTTCAGGTTGATCCATTAATCTATCCAATCAAATTGGATTTTAATATTTTGCATCCATTCCAATCTAATTGTAATTGGATATCCAATCCAATTGGTTAGCTCATAATTGGATTGATTAATTTTTGCATACTCCTAATCTTGGGTAGATTTAATTTGGATCTTTAGATTTTTAGAATTGATAGTTTCTAACATTGTAAAGAGGTTTATGTTATAGAAAATATATGTTTGATATAATCGATTTCAACCGTGTTGTTTTGGAATCTCATACGTAACCCTAAGGTTATTTGTTTGTTATTTGGAAGTGTTTGTTGTGTGGTTGGTAATCTAATAGTGACATGAGTCCAAAGGATATGAAGATCATTGTTGGTTGGGACCTGGAGACATTTGAGGCCATGCTTATGGATAGCTTAGACCAAGCTATTCATTGTCTTATTTGTAAACTCGTTTTCCATTTGACGTTAATCGTGAAATCATGCAAAACATGTCCAATTTGAATATAACATTATATTATATGATTAAACATATTAATCATGAAAACCATGAAAACCACATTCAACATATTAATCATAAGCACGAAAACCATGAAATCTTGCAAAAACATGTTTAATTTAAAAAAGAACATATATTATGATTAAACATATTAATCATGAAAACCACATTCAGAAATCATAAAGTTTAAACATTCCAACAAAAATTCAAAATGTCTAAACTCTAAACAAAAGCCATAAGTGATGTACAATCAAGCATTATCCAAGGCTAAATAAATAAACTAAAACATGTCTCTAATCACAAGTCAATCATACATCACTAATCATAAATAACACTAACACGTTTGCTTAAGACACACATCAAATTAATATGCTATTTTGGAAAGTATGATGAGACACATATGAAATACTCATATAAAATCACATATATACCCGACTTAGTCCAACTACGAAACCCAACCAAATGCCTTCTACACCTTGTACATACCCATTATCACCTTAATCAATGCTAGTGTTGTAAAACTCGCCGAGTTAGCCGATTACTCTTCTGAGTACTCACTATTAGGCCCCTTACCGAGGCGAGTTATAGAATCCCGATTACTCCCTGATCAGCCCCTTACTGAACTGAGTAGTGTTGTAAATTGCAGTCAACTTGGTGATTAATATGTATAATATACTTAATGATTTGTTATTTAACACACACACACATGCGATTATTACTACATATATATCTTAAATTTTCTGTAATTATTCATGAAGTGAGACCATTATGTGTTTTTTAGCTTTTATGTATTCATATGTATCTAATTTTGTTACATATTCCAATCAAGTTTATGATTTTAACTTATGATTTTAACATATACTCTCGGGTACACCCGGGTACTCGCTACTCGGTAGTCGGCCGAATAGGTACCGAGTAACGAGTTCTACAACCTTGATTAATACAATTGCGAAGCCCCTAAGTTTGATGGGCCAATCTCTCGTTCAAAACTTAACAAAGATTACATATCTATCTATACACACGTTATCCATTACTGCTCTCTACACTCATACGATTTGGCACATACTTTCTAGTCCATGGCCACACATGATCTGTCCGCCAATGAATGGTTAGGGCCATGGAATCCTAAAAACGAGGTCTTAGGTTTAAAACTGTACATACTCCATACTATTTGATTCACCACTTCTCACTTATTAACCTTAACATCCATGTGATGTGATACTCTTAGGGAAATGTTTACCCTTTTTACCTTCTCGATAAATCTTCTACAAAATTTAGATTTTTGAACAAAAACATTAAAAGTCAGAAATCAAAAGTAAATAATGAATAAACTTAATTGCAAAAATGGTCCTTATGGTATGCAATTTTTTTTAGGGTTTTGATCCAAACCACGAGTTTTTTGGTTTTGTGGTCATTTTGGACTGGTTTGTTTGTGAGAATGGTCCCAGTACTGTTGTTGAAGGATGCTACAAGCCATTTACTTCAAATATTGCTAATACAAGGGATGAGATGATTGGGGTTCAGGATAATGACCATATTGATGGATGCTACAACACCCCACCTGTTAATGATGATGAACAATATAATGAGCTTTTTGATAACCTTATGGAAAATTTACTTGGAAGTAAAGAGGATGTTGAAGAGTATGAATACCCTCACATGCATGACACATGAGGGGGGGTTAACGGATTCTTTTTAACGAGTGTTAAATACAGGGACCATTCTCATAAACAAGCCCGTCCAAAAGGACCACAAAACCAAAAAACTTGTGGTTTGGACCAAAACCCCAAAAAAATACATATCATAGGGACCATTTTTGGATTTTTGTCTAATGAATATTGGAAATAGTCTAGGGACCAGTTTTACAATATACTTTAAAATAGTTGTAAATGGAAGCTCCTAGAATCATCTTTGTGACTCAAGTCTGAAGTCACCTCCAGTCCATCGCCCAGCTAACCAAAACCGCCCCCAAAACTCTACACAAATTGTAAAACCCTTAGTTTCCATTTTTTCCGGCAAATCTACAACGGCGATGGACGCCGCTAAACTAGAGCAACTAAAGATATTTATCAGTCGGTGCAAGGCCGATCCCTCCATTCTCAGCGATCCTTCACTCTCCTTCTTCCGCGACTATCTTGAAAGGTAAATGCATTCATACAATATGCGGTTTTGTCGCACGTCCTTTTTGATTGGTTATAGATTTATACTAATTCGTATGAAACATGTTTGGTTTTTGATTTCAGCCTCGGAGCTAAACTTCCGTCATCTGCTTACAAGAGTGAATCACAATCGGTACCTCTTTTTTCCTGATTTATTTACTGTTTACAGTTGTTGATGATGAATATGAATGATCGGAGCATTTTTGGGGTAAAAGCTGTATAATGGAGTAAACGCCGTTGTTAGCAAAACTAATCCAAATTAGATGTATGAGTGACCTAATTATTTGTATGCAAATGTATTGATACGCATGAGTCAACTAACTTTCAAGTTCAAAATTGATGTAAATCCATTTGAATCACCAGTTTGACAATGAGAATTTGTATTGATTGGTTATTAAATGATTGAACAACTTTGACCTTGCAGAAGCCTTATGTGGTGGAAGAGGAAGAAGATGATTTTGAAGAACCTGAAGAAGAAGAGGATGAGATAATAGAGTCCGATATTGAATTTGAAGGTGAGACTGTGGAGCCTGATAATGATCCACCACAAAAGGTATGTCCTTACTTCTGTCATCCTTTCTGGTTTGTAATTTGTGATTTTGTATTTTTCTCATAGCTTCTTTTTGTGTCTCTTTGTTTTCAATTTTAGATGGGAGATTCTTCAGTAGAGGTCTCTGAAGAAAATCGTGATGCTTCTCAAGAGGCCAAAGCAAAGGGCATGGAAGCAATTTCTGATGGTTTGTTACCCTTTTTCATGTGAAGTTGTGCTTGTTACTTTTTAATTAGTGCTAATTGATTGTTGTTAACAGGTAAGCTAGAGGAAGCAATTGAGCACCTCACTGAGGCAATACTGCTCAACCCCACTTCTGCTATTATGTATGCAACAAGAGGTACAACTGAGTTTGAGTTTTGACTAAATTTTACTTTTTTGAATGTAGTTTCTTGTCTGTGTTTTCTTTTAACCTTTTTTTTTTCCTCTCTCAATAAAGCTTCTGTTTATATCAAAATGAAGAAACCAAATGCTGCGATTCGAGATGCTGATGCTGCTCTACAGGTAGTTCCTTTTTTCCATATATGTTGACAAGACAAATGGTGTCTATTGTTGGTTTATCAGTTTCTTTCATATCTCACCTCATTGTATATATATTTTTTTGATGAATAATTCCAGATAAATCCAGATTCTGCTAAAGGCTATAAGTCACGTGGAATTGCACTATCAATGCTTGGTCAATGGGAAAAGGCTGCAAAAGATCTTCATGTAGCTTCAAATATTGATTTTGATGAAGAAATAAGTACCATTCTCAAGAAGGTTAATTGTCAAACCACATTATCATTTTTTAAACTGATTTATGAATCCTGATTCTTATTTTGTGGTGCATTTAGGTTGAACCAAATGCATACAAGATTGTGGAACATCGTAGGAAATATGATAAGCTAAGAAAAGAAAGGGAGGACAGGAAAATAGAACGTGAGAGGCAACGTCGCAGGGCTGAAGCCAAGGTAAATTCTTTCTTTTAATATGATGGAATGGAATCACAAAGGAATGGAATGAACAACGTAATGGAATGGAATGAATCATTACATTCCATTGTCGCGTTTGGTTGAAGGAATGGATTGAGTTGTATAAACATGTTGTTTGTTATGTATAGATAGAAAAAACTATGTGAAACTAAATTGATAAATCAACAAAAAAATGATATTTTGTAAATATGAACTTTAATTAAATAAAAGCATACCGTTAAATAAATTATATATAAGCATATTTTGTTTTGTTTGATATGTTGTATATATTTCAAATGGTTAAAAACAGGCATGTATCATCTAAAAAATTTGTACAAAATAAGTAGATACCATGAAATCTTGAAATAAAATTATATAATAAGAAATATATTTAGTCGTCCGTGTAAAATAAAAACATTTCATGAGGAATGCTTCATTCCATTCCTTTGTTGAAAACAAATAGGATTTTTTTTTCATTCAAACATTCCATTCCCTTTTCTATTACTGATGTCATCACATGTTATGCATAGGCTGCATATGAGAAGGCTAAAAAAGAAGAAAAAGCATCTTCAAGTGAAAGAACCGGAGGAATGCCAGGTGGCTTCCCCGGTGGAATGCCATTCCCAGGTGGCATGCCAGGTGGGTTCCCAGGTGGCATGCCAGGTGGATTCCCTGGTGGCATGCCAGGTGGGTTCCCTGGTGGCATGCCAGGTGGATTCCCTGGTGGTGGAATGCCAGGTGGATTCCCAGGAGGTGGTATGCCAGGTGGGTTCCCTGGTGGCGGTGCAGCAGGAGGTGGAATGCCAGGTGGCGGTGCAGCTGGAGGTGGTATGCCAGGTGGCATTGACTACAGCAAGATCTTAAATGTGAGTCACTTTTAGTTTTACATTTGATGATTACATTTAATTTAAATAAATATATTAAGTAAATATTTGATGTATTGAAATGGGTACACAGGACCCTGAGTTGATGGCAGCATTCAAAGATCCTGAAGTAATGGCTGCTCTGCAAGATGGTATGTGATTTAATTTCAGTTTTGGAAATTTTTGTAAACATTATTGTTATGGAAAGATATAGAAATAAAAGTAATTTATAATCACAATATATTTAATTGTTTGTTTGCAGTGATGAAGAATCCAGCGAATCTTGCAAAGCACCAAGCAAACCCAAAGGTGGCTCCACTCATTGCTAAAATGATGAGCAAATTTGGTGGGGCCAATTAAAAACCTTGTTAGTACCATTTATTTACATTAAAACGAGTGAGTGAGGTTTTTAACTAGAAAGAAAAATGTGCAATTTTTGAGAAGGATACTTTCAAGACATTCTTGTTTTCATTTTTACTTAAACAGCAACTGGAATTGGAAATTTTAAACAAAGTATTTGTAATCGGAAGGATTTGGAAGTTGACATGTGTTTGATTTGGAATCTTAATTACTACTATGATTTAGTAATAGTGTTGAGAGAGAGAGATGAAATCTCAATGAGTAAGATGCCAAATGAGTTGGAATGTATAGTGGTTATGGTTTGGTTGTTATCCATGGTAACATATGTTTGTGTCGATATTATTTATCATGGGAAGAATTTTTAGGTTATATTTTTTTTAATACACCATACTATTACTAAATAATAGTAATTAAGTT
The DNA here is from genome assembly GCF_051521515.1 of Lactuca serriola. Classification (NCBI taxonomy): domain Eukaryota; kingdom Viridiplantae; phylum Streptophyta; class Magnoliopsida; order Asterales; family Asteraceae; genus Lactuca; species Lactuca serriola. The sequence goes on from NC_136413.1 coordinate 6,621,581, forward strand.
TTTGTTTTGTTACTTGAAATACAAGAGAAGATAGTGTGTTTAAGAAGGTTAAGACATGAATGATTTGATTTTATTTAGGACATGATTTTAGATGCAAGGACGACGAAGCTTAAAATCAGGGTAGTGAAATAGCATATTGCATATTGGTAATTTCCTTGAACATGATTTTAGATGCGAGGATGAAGAAGCTTAAAACGAGGGTAGTGAAATTAGATATACTTATTCACCTTGTTACTGTTTTAGTACACTTTTATCATATTTCTGCCAATCTCCTAAATACTAAAAGAAATAATACAACTGAAACATTTTTCTTCTCTTCTCTACCAAAGAAAACGTACAATAAAGTATTAACTACCTTCTACTAGGGAATGGTGTTTCACTTCTTCCTAAAAACATGGAAACTAAAATGATCAAGTAAGTTGGTAAACAAAATAAACTAAGTAAAGTAAATCCATATGAGTTGATCGGTGAGAGGGCTGTTGACATTATTTAGATGTATGGATTTCGTATAAATACTCCCACCCTGAAAAATGGCTTTGTCCTCAAGGTCCAGATGATTTTGTGGTATGGAAGTTCACGTTGAGTCTGTCACCAACTGAAGGAGGAGAAATTTTAATGGGTTGCATTGGTGACATACATGGTTGCTATTTTACGGGGCACTTGTAATTTATAAACTTCATTTTAATTTGCCAAACATGTCATATTTATTTTTTTTTCTCGAAAAAATAACAAACTACTGCGTACCAAACATAACCTACCTAAATGGTAATTCATTATGATACATTGTTTTGAGTTTATATTAATAAAAGAGAAATAAAATGTTACTAAATAATTACTTATCGTATTAGCGGCGTAGCTTATTGCCCGTTTGCTTTCCATTGACTATATTTGATTTCAATCCACTCAAAATTTGACAAAAGAAAAAAAAAAGTTTCTTTATTTTCAGCATGATTTAAGGTCTTTGGGCAAAATGAGGTCGCATTTGTTACAATCACCATAATGGCAAATATGACTTTTTCCTTATGTGTTAAAAATCTTGGAATTTGGACCCAGTAATAAACGTTGCAATTATCATCCGTTTTATGTCAATTTCTACACCGGATCAAACTAGACGTTTTCTTTAAAAACTGGTTTGAACTTGTGCTAGAACCGCTAAAAACCTTTTGAACTAGTTTCTTGGACTCGAATAGTTGAATTTCACTTAATCCCTTAAAAACAACTCATTTTTAATGCAAACTGAGCAATTCAATGGCATTGGAAATGAACCATCTCCAGGATTCTCGAAATTCTCACACTTCACTTTCTTTAACTACTTGTGATCTTCAATACTCGATGAATTTGGTTTGTAAATGCACATCACACACTTTAATTTCAGATCTTTTTTTAAGCTATGAAATAAATTGCTTGTACTTATGAGCAAAAGTTCTTCCTCAACCGACTCCCTTTTCTTTCAAGGACCAAATCTGACAACGGTGGTTCCCCTTCCCTCTCATGATATGTGTCGATGGAAGGGATAACTCGATTTAAGTGAAGCGAGAGAGCTATATTGGTGAGCACAAGACTATAAGCAAACACAAACAAGCCATAGATGGTTGTGATGAAAGGCGTCGAAGATGGTTCGTGAAGGAGTTACTGGAGAAGGTTGAAAAGAAAGGAGTTGGCGATTGTTGGTAAAGGAGTTACCAGATAGGGTTAGTACTAGGAATGGAGAAGATCGCCTTCACATGATATTTTTATTAAAAAAATGAAAGGAAAAGCCACATTTTTGTTAGTTTAATTTTTGATTTTGAAAAAAATACAAAAATGGCACCTAGACTAAATGCATTCGGGAATCCGGAATGAAATTGGTTAATTACCTTATTTAACAGGTAAAATAATAATAATAATAATAAGCAAAAAGTTCATTGTTCTACAGTGTCAATTTTTCTTGTATATATGTATGCATGAAAATAAACAATACATAAAAATTATGGAAACAGGGTCGAACCGGTCACAAGAACGGTTCAACTAAAAAACCAGTTTTTAAAACATTTTTTTCCCGATTTTTAATTTCTTTAGTAATTTATTGATTTAAAATAAAGTAATCATATATGTAAATCTTCTATTTATCACCATGTTAAATTTTATTTTCATATGACCAATACACAATTATGTTAGATTTAATAGAGTTTATGTTTGAGATCTAGATAACATTTGGATCATGTGAACACTTTCCAAACTGGTATTTTTATCCTATGCATGGGTTGCAAGAAATCCAGCCTACGATAATCCAAGAGTACACTTACGATTCTAGACACAAAACTCGTAAGCAAAATTGCTAGAAAGATTATGTGTTCATTTGAAGAAAAAAAGAGCTAATGATTTTCGTGTGTCTCTTCTAAAAAACAAGAGCTGTTTATATGATAAACGAGATTAAGATTTCTCTTAGGGTTGGTCATCATTGGTTGCTTTAAAAGCAAGCCAGAAAATCCGAAATTTAATGAGGATTTAGGGTTTCTAAAACTAACGAATTTCGTTAGTTTTACCATAATCACCCTAAATAATCTTAATTTCCCATTATGTTCCCTTATGTAATGGGGATTTAGGGTTTCTCTTAGGCTCTGCCCCTTGGACCCCGCTAGGGGCGCAACCTCTAGACCCCGCCCCTTTGGAAACCGTGGACCCAGGGGCGTTGCCCCCGGACCCCTCGACTTGTTGTGAAACCGGTTTTTAATTCAATTTTCTGCATGCGTGCACTCCACACAAAAACTATATATATATATATATATATATATATATATATATATATATATATATATATTAGAATACAAATTATGAACCCCTTACCTCACATGTTAGTTCCAATTACATAAAATGACGCGGTGACACTAAAATTACAAAACAAATTATTCTTAATCAAATGGTACACAATAGTCCAAACGGAAATAGTTATGAACTATTAAATTTTATGAACGTTACATTCCACTTCTTTTTTACTTCCTAATAGTGTAAATAATACTTTTGAATGTTTATGAATATACCATAACTTGTTTTTTAGAACAAAACCATAATATAATAGCTACTAGCCTACTAGTAATATTGTTTCCTTATGTTATGTATGCTCCTTTTAAAACATTTGCGACTATATAATAATGTTTTTAAAACCTAAAAATAAATATTACAAAGGTTTCCCGTTAAAGGTTAGTATTTGTAATATTCTAGGTTATCCTTGAACACAAACTCAAAAGCATTAAGAGTAGGTGAGAAAAAGCAAAAAAGCTTTTGTTGAGTACCAAACAAGATTTAGATACATTTTAGGAGCCCCACATTTGCAATTCTTGAAATATGGGTGGCCATTAACTTCAAAAGTAACTGCACTTATTTTCTCTTCACCAAACTCCCCATTTTCGAAAATTTTGCGATTAAAGTACAAATGTCCAACTTCTATTGAAAGCTTTTAAATCTTCATATGACCATTCGTCACATAGTTCATCAACCGACTGACTTTTACTCTTTCTAAGCATACTCGAACACTAATTTGAACACAACAACCATGTCAAGATTAAAAAAATTTGAACTGACGAACTATTGAAAATGTAAGCACAAAGAAAACGTAAATAGAGAATATGCATATCATATCTTTAGATAATAAAGAATATGATGATGACGTGAACTTTTAGAGGGTGTTTGGCTAAGTTTTTTTTTTCTTTTAATCAGTTCCACACCAGTATAAGTTAAAATGAGTGTTTGGATAAAACTAACTTATCAAGATGCCATACCGAAAATAAGTTAAAATCTATAAGCACCCCTCCTAACTTATTAACTTATAAGTTATAAGTTATAAGTTGAAAAGTGCTTATGAAAAGTCATAAACTTAGCCAAACACCCCTTAATATATATATATATATATATATATATATATATATATATATATATATATATATATATATATATATATATATATATATATATATATGAAAACCCAAAAAAAATTAAGAACTCTAAGAGCTCAATTTCATAATTATTGAACATATGAATTTTTATTAAACATGTAAAAATTCTATTTTTTTTCTTTTTTAGTAAGAAAATGGCAAATTCATAATTTTTATAATTTAATATTTTCATTCATATTTTAACACTATATATATATATATATATATATATATATATATATATATATATATATATATATACAATCAATTTACAATTTAATATACAAAATTAACAACTTAATACAATCAATTTTACAATACTTAAAAAAATCCAAAGATGTTAAACTCAAACTCTACTATCACCACTCACAACAACACACTGTCCCCAGCCACATGTGTCATTGTTGCAACTATCATTCCTTCCAAATTATATCTGTATGTATATAAAATCATGTGCTGATAGATTAAATATTAAATTCATAGTAATTATATTGATTCACTTGTTTATAGTTTAATGCAATTCAATTATAAAACTATTACATTCTTACATATTTATAAACACCAAAATAAATATATTTAAAAGAAAATTAATACAAAATTCATACATAGATAATTCATATTTGAACAAAAAGTTATAAAAAAAACACAGCTGAATACAATTCACAGTTTCATACAGTCATTTCACAATTTAATACAATCAATTTACAACTTAATACAATGTATTTACAATTTAATATACAAGTTCACTTTTTAATATAATAAATTCACAGTTTAATACATAAAATTCACAGCTTAAAGTATGTATTATACATAATTTAATATAGTAGGTTTATAGTTTAATTCAATTTATTCATAGTTTAATTCAGTCTATTTACAATTTCTTTTACAACCAACAACATCCTAGAAGATAGAAGGAAAACTATACAATATTATTTGGATAATTAATTCATTCGTTCACAATTTAGCATAAATATTAAATTATATAAAAACACAATTTAATATAGCAAATTCACAGTTTAATTTAGTCTATTTACAATTTAATTTGGTATATTCACAATTTAATTTACAAAATTCACAACTTAATACAATATATTCACATCTAATTCACTATATTCACAACTTAATACAATATTTCACAATTTTTCTTCCTCCTAACATCATCAAATATGAAACTCTTACTATGCTACAATAATCATATCTAGATTAAATGAAAAAAACCACAGTTTAATATACTTGTTTTTTTTATTATATATAATTCACAGTTTAAAATATTAGTTTACACATCCATTCACAACATAAAATATTAGTTCAGACATCCACTCTGAACTTAATAGACTAGTTCAAATACTCATTCACATCATTTACAACTTAAAACATAAATCCTTTTTATTGAGACATTTCATCAAACATATTATGTGCATGTTATTTTCAAAAATCAAAAAGATAGAAAGCAAAGAAGGAGGTGGCAATGGTAGAACCACCACCAACCACCGACAGAAGGTGAGTTCTTAATAAAAAACAACTAGATCTTAACATAAAACACCAGAAGGCGGTGGAACCGCCATCGGCCACCGGAGAAGGCGAGTTTTTGTCATTTCTCGTCAGATCTGACCGCAATAACACTTTTTTGGCTTCAGTTTTTCTCCGGTGTATTCGGTTGTTGGAAAAACTTGACGAAGCTTAAACTACATGTCTGGAAGGAGGTGGAGATGAAGCAGATCTGAAGGGAGATGTGGATCCTCACTAGAACATCATAGATCTATAGTAGGAAATCGTAGATCTAGAGGCGAATTTCATAGATCCAAAGTAGAAATCAAAGATCTGCAACATGTGATGATGGTGGTTTATTGATGGTAGGAGACTTTAGAGGCGGTGGTGCGGTGGACGATAGATCTGAAGTTGAAACACCTTCATGAGGTCCTTTTTAGTGGTGGTTCCAGATCTAAAGCGAAAAACGCTTCTTACTCGACATTCCCGGGGTAGTTATACGGTCGGCGGCGGCGTCCGTCGACATGTAGCCGTCGTCAACGGTGATGGTGATGGTGACGGTATCATATCCGAAGAAATCACAACAAAAATAGCATATCTGATCTGATTCGGGTGACGTCGGAAAATCTTAGATCTGAAAGTATTGGTTGTAGATCTAATGGCGGCGGTTCTAGATCTGAAGATGTTGGTTCTAGATTTGAAAGCTGCAGTCTAGTGGTGGTGGTGGTGTCGACGGTGACAGTGGAGGCCAAAGGAGGTAGGAGGCAAGAAAGAGAATGAAAGAGAGATAGAGAGAGATGATAGTGTTTGATTTTGAATAATTGGTGATAAAAATGAAACTAGTCTTTTAGTTTGTAGTGCTTAGCGTAATTGTAATGTAAATAATTGAATTGCCATAAATACCCTTAATGAAAAGGGTTCTTAGATGGTTCTTAACCTTTAGGGGTTTTCATTTTATATATATATATATATATATATATATATATATATATATATATATATATATATATATATATATATATATATATGAGGGTTCAATTGATAAAAAAAATTGTGAATGAGATAATGATTTTGGGCCACTCATTTCAAATCTGCTGCTTAAGCGCTCCAGCGTACTAGGGCGATGGAACATGTAGTATTCATATATGAATAAGTATATGTAACACCCTGTTCAGAATTATTTTGTGATTCAGGCCCGTCGGCCGGAAGTCGATTGTATAAAGGCTTTGAGACTTAACAATGTGATTTTTAAACCTTTTGGAAGGAGGTAACGGTGGTTATGGGATCTAGACCTTTGAATTATGTTGTGGAGTCAAAGAGTAAAACGAGAAAAGTCATAAGCTGGGTTCTTGCATGAAATATGGATTTTTGTTCGAGAAGTTTTTAGTCCAAGATATTTCGATAATATTGTAGAGCTCTTCAATACCTTTCCGAAGATATAAAAATCGTCGAAAATGGAGTTGGAACGAAGAAGTTATGACCGTTTGAAGTTAGGCAGTTTTGGGGTTTTGCCGCATATGTTGGGCGTACTCAAAGTGTACACTGGGCATACTAGGGCATCCCTAGTACGCTGGGCATACGCGATCAGTTCCAAAGCCCTATTTTCATGATTTGAGCCTTATTTAAGTTCCTTAACTTTCCCAAACCCATTTCATTCTCAACCTCCACCTCTCCAACACCCTCTCTTGTCACCCTAACCCTAGATTGAGCCTTGTGAGCAAAAAGAAGGTGTTTTTAAGTGCTTTGGAGTGTTCTTGGTGCACCATGAAGAAGAAGGAACTCATTGAAGAAGTGTTGATTGCATTGGAGCTTGTAGATCAGACTTTGTTCACTAGGAACTTCAAACATTTACAATTTTTACATATATATGAGCTTTAAATGAACTAATTCTTTTTGGTGAGCTTTTTTTATTTTATTGGTATACTTTGGAATCAATAATCCATTGATTTGATTCACTATTGCCTAATTTTCGAAGTTATTTATGTTGGTGATTTTTGTAACATCCCAAGGTTCAGGTGCAGCTATTCAACCCCCCTTCTTTTCTCTTGTGGTCAAGTTTAGCCCTTTAATGGAAAATGTGGCAAATGAGTACGCTGGGCGTACTCATGTGCTTAATTTGGACGCGAAGTCGCCAAGGTACGCTGGGCGTACCCAGAGTTACGTCGGGCATACCCGGCCCAGGTGCAAAACCCTAATCTGGCTTGTGCACTATTTAAAGGGTGATAAGGCTCATTTCTCAGCCTCCATATCAGTGAGTGAAACCCTAAGAGAGAGCCTCCCATCGTTCTTGGTGTGTGTGAGTGTTGTTGGAGCTAATTGTGCATTGGTGGCTTAGTGAAAAAGAAGGAAATGAGCTTTTGGAGGCTAAAGCTTGAAGTGCAAGCTTGGATCTGAGATCTACAGAGAGAGGGGCTACACTTAGAGGTATAAAGTTCAAAACTTTCCTATCCTTTTTGGTTTATTGTTGCATGTGTCATTTCTAGGGCTAAAAACCCCAAAGGTGGAGACTTTATGAGTGTAAGGTGCTCCAGGGTCCAAGATCTGTCCCTTTTCAATGGTATTAGTGGTTTAGATCCATAAAGTTTCCATCTTGGTTGTTGGTATGAGGTCATGCTTGATTAATAAGCCTTCTAGAGTTAGAGAATGGAATATTATGGGAGTGGGTGACTTATTCAGCCATGCAAAGGCTTAAAGTCATCAACTTTATGGATTAAGAGGCTTAGAAGTGGTCAGATCTAGAAGTTGTGGGTCTTAACTGTTTAAGACCTCAAGAGCTAAAGGGATGAAGCAGGGGAGTACGCCGGGCGTAATCCCAGTACGCACCGCGTACTGGGTGGCATTCCCCGATCCTGAGAGGCAGCCGGGTACACTCAGCGTACACATCTGGTACGCGCAGCGTAACCCAGAAAGTTGACTTTTGGTTTACTTTTAGGGTATGTTCTATAGTGGGGCCTTTTGAGTTATGAGAGGGGTAAAATGGTCTTTTACCCCTCTGAGAGTGTCATAAGAGGACATAGTCTAGCCTTTGAGAGTTATATTAAATAAGGTACTTATTTCATGTGATTAGGTGGAGGCTAGACCAGAGTTTTACCGAGTCAGAGATTTACCGAGCTACCGGAGGTGAGTCTTCTCACTATACTTTACCTAGAGTGGTAACAGAGTTATGTGTTAGAGATATTTTATGCTATCTATGTGAAGTGTGACACTGCATTATTTCTATGTGATTTATGATGTGTGTATATCAGAGTTAGGACCGGAAGGTCCACAGAGCTAGGACCAGAGGGTCCGCAAAGTTAGGGCCCAAGGGCCCACAGAGTTATAGCCTCGAGTGGCTAATATGTGCTATATGTGGTATTCTTAGAATTACGTGCCAGTGTATTTGTATGCTATTTATGTGTTGAGATTTATTGTGATATGTGATATGCATGATTCAGAGTTATCAGAGTTAGGGCCTTTGGGTCCATAGAGTCAGGGCCAGAGGGCCCACAGAGAGTTGGGACTGGAGGGTCCCACTGAGACACATGGACCAGAGGGTCAACAAAGATTATAGCCCCGAGTGGCTAATAGAGTGGTATTTTGGGGAACTCACTAAGCTCCGTGCTTACAGTGTTTATGTTATGCGTTTCAGGTTTTCTCAGGATCACGGGACGGCACCGACTCGATTGTACACACCAGAGGAAGCGTTTGTTTTGAGGATCCTGGTTTATTAATTGAATGAACAAAATAGTCATGTATTGTAACTTAAACAAAGGAACAGGATTTTTATGAAAAGTGATAAAGAGATTAGCGATTTTAAATGAAAATTTTGTTTTGAAAATTTCGGTGTCACAATTTTAGTGTCACCATGTCATTTTATGTAACCGGAATTAACATGTGAGCTAAGGGGCTTCATAATTTGTATTCTAATATATGTATGGGTTTGTGCGGAGTGCACACATGTATAAGATTAGATTAGAAGCCGGTTCGACGACAAGTCGGGAGTTCGGGGGCAGCGCCCTTGAGACCGGGGTTTCCAAAGGGGTAGCGCCCTTTTGGTGGAGTCTAGGGGCAGCGCCCCTAGCAGGGTCCAAGATGCAGAGCCCCTGGCTGGGGTCCCGCTGCCAAATCAGCGGGCGGGGTCGAGGGGCAGCGCCCCAAAATCTCTCCGAGTTTTACATATGGGAACCTAGTGGGAAATTAGGATTCTTGGGGGTGGTTATGGTAAAACTAATGAAATTCATTAGTTTTGGTAACCCTAAATCCTCATTCAAATCCGGATTACCCTGAGTTGCTTCCAGAGCAACTCATGATGGCCCAACCCTAATGGAACCGTAATCTCTTTTATTATATAAACGATTCTTCCTTCTTAGAAGAAAGGCACGAAATTTAGCTCTCGTTTTCTTCAAACTTTCACAGAATCCTTCTAGCAATTTGGCTTACGATTTCTGTGCATAGTATCGTAAGTGTCCACTTGGATTATCCTAGGTTGAATTTCTTGCAACCCAGATATAAGGTAGAAATATCTGTTTGGAAAGTGTTCTCACGATCCAAGTTGGTATCCAGATCTCCACCACAAACCCTAAATTTTCTTACAATTTCCAAGGATAATTTCACTCGTTCATATATCACACCTTATTCACTTGTTCATATTTCACAATATAAGATTAAATTAATTAATACTCTTATCTTTGTAGACCAAAATATGTCCCATTATATATGGTCTTTATGCCATCTTTCCAACTAGTTATAAATATCAACACCTGTCTTTAGGAGTCGTTCACTATTTTTAAACTTTTGTCTCACTTTTGCACTAAATAAGAACCTACTTTACGTTTATGGACATAACTTTTTATACCATTTTGCTATTGATAATTATTATAACATGTTTAAATACATTTTCTACAATAAAATAGCATATACAACATGTTTAGCATAATTTTTCATATTTGGCCTCATTTCGTAACATATTCCAAGATTTTGGCATATATCCAATTTAACTTCGTACTTTAAATGGAATTCTGGAAAAAACTTTGTTATTGATAACTGGATGTAATGCTCTGTTTTTATGCCTCACTAGCTTTTTTTGGAATAATATTTCTGTGTTTTTCGGAAAAAAAAAAGAACTTCGTACTTTAAAGATATTAAGCTTATAATGCACTTATTATAATTGCAAGAAGGTTACTTGAATCTTCCTTTACTTCCTTTCTATTTTATACTTTCATTATGTGATTTTTTTTTCACTTTTGAGCATAAATGAAATATACTTCACCATCTTTATAATTACTTACATAAACATACCTTTAAGCATAATTTGAAATTTCTTATATACTCATAATTCTAAAATCTAAGGTGTGTATATAGATAATCTATATTGTAAACATGCACATATTACATACATAGATTGTCCATACTGCAGACATACCCATATTGCATAAATACAACGCATATTGAAGACGTACCTATATTACAAACATAGATACTCCATATTGCTTTCATACCCATATTGTAGACATGTAGCCTATATTGTATTATTTACAAGTTGTCTGTATTTCATGTGTTTCAAGAACCTGGAAATCCACTCATGTTTCATAAACTTCAACCAAATATATTTCATACCTTAACATCATGAAGTGGAAATTTTTAGAATGTTACGTACATTTTCATAGTACAAAATTTTTCTTCAAGAAGTTCAATCTCTTGGGACATATTACCAACCCTTATGGGTGAAACTTAATCCAATGATGTCATAATTTAGGGAGCCTCCACGACACTTAACTAATATTAGAAGTTTACTTAAGTTAGTGTTATACTACCGAAGTATATGTTTGGTTAAAAATAATTTATGACAATGGAGGTGGACGAAGTTTAAATATTATTATTGTGTGAAATCTTTTATCAATTCGGAAAGGAACGTGGTGTTGTCGATGCTCTGAGTGGCAAGGGACAAAATTGATATATTTGAATTCATTCCATCAGATTCGGCTCTTCCTTTATTGGTCAAGTGAAGTTGGTACAAAGTGTAGGTTTTGGGTAAGAATAAAGGTAAATTTTGAAACTTTCCAAAGATACGCAATAATGAAATGATAATGGAGGTTTGAAATTGTTATAGGGTTGATTTGGGTGACTAAATCTGAAGATAATATAAAGGTACTTCTTGATCATTCTAATAAATTGATGTATTCCATATATCCTAGAAGCAGAAAATATATTGCAACTTGAGACATTATATTGGTGGCTGACTATAGAGGTCGATATAGCAAGTTATGTAATGTGCCATGTGTTTGATTGATAAGGTTGAACTTCAAAAGATTTGGGGGAAGTATAAATCTTAGGACGCTCGAACGTAGACCTGACAATTTGATACACGACACGATTAACATCATACGAACAAGATACGAGTTTTCCGTGTATGTGTTTTAGAAATTCATGTTTTGTGTTTATTCGTGTCTGACACATATTTGAAATTCGTGCTTCGTGTCTTACACGGATTTACCTGTTTAAACATGTATAAGACACGATACAAATTCATGTTGACATATGACATGTATAAACACACACACATATACACACACACACACACACACACACACATATATATATATATATATATATATATATATATATATATATATATATATATATATATACTTTAGGGTTAAATTTTATATTTATAAAATATTAGGGACCAATTTCGTATTTTAAGTATGAACTTTGCACTTTGGATTAACATTATTTGCATGTTATTGTTATCATAGTTTAAAAAATCCATTAAAAACGTGTCTATTCATGTTTTCGTATAACACGGTTAAAAACCATGTCTATTCGTGTTGAGTCACACGGTTTTTTTTTTGTGTCGTGTTTGTATTTGATACCCCAAACACGTTTTATAATTTGTGTCGTGTAAATTCGTGTCTGATACGAATACACGACACGCAGACATAGAATGTGAGGTCTATTCAAATGCGAAAGTGGGATGACATTACCCTAACTTTGTGACAAAGTTTCCAAATTCCAAAAGGTAAAAGATACGACATAGGCCGTCAATGACCAAGTGAAAAACACCATGTCTTGCCTTGAACTTAACTAGTTTTTTTTTTTTTTTTTTTTTTTTTTTTTTTTTTTTTTTTGAAAACATATTGTATTGTAATGTTTAATTCTTCCTAATAAATAAAAGTTTTTTTTGTCACTTGTCATCTTTTCTTTTATTTGGACACATGTTATTTTCTATAATTTTAAAATTTTTTATTTTTCATTTTTCATTTTATTGTATTTTTCATTTTATTAAATTAAAATTTCATATTTAATATGTAAGATTTATTAAAAATGGTTTATATATGTAATGTATTCAATACATTAAAGTCTCATTAATTTTAATAATTCAAAAAGTTTCTCATTTTTCTTATAAATTATAACTTTTTAAATTATTAAAATTTCATATTTAATTTTTTATAAATAAACTCATATAATACATGGTTCTCACACCTAATCTTCAATAATAAATGAAGGTTTTTTTTGTCACATGTCATTTTCTCTTTCATTTTGACACTTGTCATTTTGTGAGAATTTTAGAAATTTTATTTTCCACTTGTCATTTTTAAGGGATTTCTATTTTCTTAAAATAAAATTTCATAAAATTATAATGGGTTTTATAAGGAAATAAAATCATCCTATTAATTTGGTAATAAATTCTCATAAATATTTCAAAAGATTTAATTTCTTTTGCAAATTTTCAGAAGATTATATTTTGTTATGTAAAGTATTACATTATAAAATATTTCATATTTACATATTGATATTAAATTTTTATTTTTAATAAACCCGTGTAATACACGGATTTCACACCTAGTACTTATAATTTGCCATATATCTAGATTTGCATGATCCTCTTTAGTTTTGCGTTTAATTCTTTATCCATTGGGTTGGCTGGGTTGGCTGAAGTTGCCGAATTTGGTTATTCAACAATTCGGATAAAGCCTACGCCCTTTAACAATATTACTAATTTAAATTTAAATATGGAGGTCTATTCGTTTTAATTAATCATACTCACGTAGTCATGTTAAATATAAATACATAAGTTTCAAGAATTACAATTAGAAAACAACTTGTTCCTATAAAAATCATATAAATTGCAAACAAGTTGAGTTATAAAATAGCATATGGTGTGATAGGTTAGACTTGAACATGATAATTAAGATAATAAGTGGTTTGGTAATTTGACTTATGAGCTATATCAAATCCTAAGGGGCTTTTAGTCCAAAGCAGGACCCTTCTTTTCAACTACAATGTCATTTACTTTGACTTTGATGACTCATACAAGAAACCGATCGAAACAAAAACTACTAAATTATATCTGCATGACAAAACTTGTAATATATATATATATATATATATATATATATATATATATATATATATATATATATATATATATATGATGGTTCATGCGAAAATAAAAATAATTTGCGAAAACACGAAAACAAGGAAAGCCTATTAGATTGTGCCACCTCAACCTTATATTTTGGACACAAATCCATCCAAATTTTGAACTACACGATGATAATCGATGATACATAAAAAATTGTTTCATATTAGCAAAACAGTTGTTAAAACCACATTTAAATTTATATTACCATAACTTCATTCTATGTAAATTTATTATCTTTAGTTTATTGCTAATAAATTTAATTTCTAACGTTATGTTTTCATTTTTATAAAATAAAATCCGTTTTCTCATTTTCGCAAAGTATTTATATTTTCTCATCAACCTACTTTTATATATATATATATATATATATATATATATATATATATATATATATATATATATATATATATATATATATATATATATATATATATATATATATATTCCAAATTCACATCAATCTATTTATTCAATATTTTTATTTTTAGTTTGATATATATAAGTGAAGAAAGTAGTGTGCCAAATGGCAAGCGTACATGGTTTCATAGATTTCTTGTTACAACTTGTCGTTCAATAATCTACACATACATTCCCCCTCTCTCATATACATATAAATAATATTAAGAAATATACATGTATACTTTCCCCATAAGGAAAGTTTAGTGACTAGATGTGTGTATATGATTGTTTTAGTATTTTTCTATGTTCATAAACAGTTTCATAAATAACACATGTCATGTGCTTATAATCTCCCACCGATCGAGCCAAATGACTCTTTATCGACAACCACGAAATATTTGGTAGCCTACAAAGTGGAAAGTTGGAACTTCATACTTCAAACCGGCACACGTACACATGCAAACCTATATTTTGTTTTAAACTATTTATAAATTTATGAGAAAATTTCATAATTGATCCATGTAGTTTATAAAATACCTTATTTTGAAGATTTTAATGGAAAATGTCATGTTATTGGTGTCTGTGGTTTGCAAAATTACATGAAAGATCCTTATACCATTAAATTTAACTTTTCAACTTTTGATTTTAATGAAAAAGACAATTTTACACTTATACAAAATTTATAATAAACTACAAACCTCAAGGACCATTTGTGTAATTTTTAATTACAATTTAAAGTTTTACATATATATAAATTATAAATATAAATTTGATATATATATATATATATATATATATATATATATATATATATATATATATATATATATATATATATATATATATGAAATTTTAGTTATTTATAGTTTTTCTAATATGTTTATTTATTTTGATTCGAGTAAATGACAAAAAAAAAACTTCAATTTAAAATATTGTAACAACTTTTGTTGTAGAGTCCGACTCTTATTATATATATATTTTTATTTTTATTTCAGTGTATTAACAAATTGAAAAATATTATCTTGAATTTAAACTATTGGTATCTCATATAGAAATATGATTTAATTTGCAAGTAACATTTTAAAAATATTAGCTAGTTTTCTATTTTAATAATTAAAAATCGCAAATATCACTCATTGAAACATCAATTCTCAATAGACAAACTGTTTGATTTTTTTTAATTTTAATTTGCCGTAACAATTTTTTCTTGAATCAAAATAAAAAAGTACAAAAACCAAAAATAATAAATATTAAAAAAAAATAGAAAACTAAAAAAACATAAGCATTGAAATTGTAATATATATTCTAATATATTCATATATTTTACACTTTTTGAAAAAAAATATCATAAAAAAGTTATCAAATTGATGAAAAATAAAACAAAACAACGAAAAAAAATTAAAATAAGAAAAAATTAAAAAAATAATACGAAAAAAATTAAAAACATAATACGAAAAAAATAAAAAAAAACAAAAAAAAACCAAAAATATATGAAAAGTGTAATATGTATTAATATATTAAAGTATATTACAATCCCGGTGTTTGAGTTTTTGTTTTTTTTTTCATTACTTGAATCAAAATAAATAAAAACAATAAAAGAATAATAAATAACTTAAATTATAAAAAATTGAAAACAAAATGTGAAATACTGATAATTACAAAGGAAACATAAAGTTGTTAACGATATTAACTATGTAGCATCTAAGTAAAAAACATGAACCGTAACAGTATAAAAAAACATTAACGCTTTAATTCACAAATAAGAAAACATTAAAGAAAAAACGGCTTCGATATGGTTTATCGAATTTAAGTTTATTTATTTGAATCAAAATAAATAAAAACATTAAAAAAATCCATAAATAAATAAAATTATAAAATAAAAAATAGAAAACCAAATGTCAAAAATGTTTAAAAAAAAGTTATCAAATTGTTGAAATTATATATATATATATATATATATATATATATATATATATATATATATATATATATATATATACCCTCTTTTTTCACAACTTTCTTATTATATATTTTTTAAATATTAAAATAAATTTTACTGTCTATATTTTATATAAAATATTTAACTTAAAATACATAATTAAATGTTAAAATAAATTTTATCTTCATTTATCTTATACAAATATATTTATTTTTATGAAAAAAAAGATGTTTTAATATAAAAAATACGTTATTATAGGGATAATAGTATGTTGCTATTTGATTTTAGAAAATAAGTATGTGGTTTTGAGTAAAATATATAAAATATGTTTTGGTTTTGATTTCATTATATAAATACAGTAAATTTTATATTGTTTCGATATAAAATTTTGACATTTAATTTTAAAATATTATTTAGTTTTATCAAATTTTGAATATATTCCTTAATAAGACATAAACTTTTCAAAGCAAAATTAAAAAACATATATTAGCTAATATTTAACTTCGTTGTTACACTTGCTAAAATAATTAATCATATGAATAATATGACATTAAACTTTGTTTAATTCACTATTTGGTGGAAAATAATTTTTTAACTAAATTAATGTCATATTATTTATGTTTAATTCTGTTTAATATGACATTAATTCCGTTTAATTCATTTTATATAAATTTATAAAACATTTTTAATTTCCATTAAATAATTTGAAATAAACAGAATTAATGTCATATTATTCATATGGTGTAACACCCGTAGATCCGGACTAGTCAATTTAGAGATAATAGGGGTCGAAAACGACTTTTTGACAAAAGATTATTTAGAATAAATAATCTTAACCAAGTTGTAGAATATGTCTCAAGGGTTCCGTACATATAAAGAACACCGAAATCCGAGTTATAACGTAGAAGTTATGGTCCGTCGAAGTTTTACGGCAAAACCGACATGACACCGGGAGACGTAAATAGTGAATTTACGATGGAGGACTTTTTAGCCTTAGTAACAAAAAAAAAAGTCATAGAATATGTTAAAATGAGAGCGTCCATAAAAAGAACACCCAAATCTGACTTCGTATGAGGAAGTTATGATTTTTCTAACATTTAGCATAACAATGTACAACCCAGAAATTTGAATTTTAGATCGGTCGATTTTCAGCCAAAATAATCTAAACGAGAAATGAAGATATCATTAATAGGAGTTAAACGATAAAAAGACAGTCGAAAACGGAGCTCGTATGTGAAAGATATGTACGAAGCTTAGTCTCTACTCTTCGAGCGCGGCGAATTCGATACAGTTTTGTAAATCCGAGATAGAATGAGAATTAGCCAACGGGGTTTAAATGAAAGTTGTAGTACTCGTAAATACCAACGCGTGGATATAAATAACATAGAAAATGGAGCTCGTACGCGGAAGATATGGACGAAGCTTAGAGACTACTTTACTATAAAACTCCTAAAAATAAAGGGTGAACTCCTCATATTTTCTTCACACCATAAGCCTTTCTTTCTCTCTCTAAATTCTCTCTAGCCTCCCTAAACCCCTCCCAAATCTAGGGAACCTCCCTAGCACGAGAAGGAAACCCCAGAGCGCCCGACGGCTCCGAGAAGAAAAACTTTCGGCTCGGAAACGCTGCTCCAGCGAAGCCTGGTTTTCTATAAAACCCGTTGTAAGTGAGCTACGCCTACGCTATTTTTAATATAGCTTTTATTTAATTATAGTAACGTTGTTAGAAACTTATAATAAGTACATGGGCTATTATTATGAGTTATATAAGTATTGTTTAATGCTTATATAATAGTGATAATAGCTAGACTATTAATTAGTCTCAGCGAATAATAGACTAAACTCTAGTCGTAATAATACTAGGTTTCGTCAAAGGAAATTATTTTTTTAGAAGCGAATCGCTGTCTGAGGTCGGAATCACCACCTTTTCAAGTGAGTGTATAGTCCTTTTCATGAACATGATTTTAATACAAGTATTGATTGAAATATTAATTATATGTTTATGTGTGAGTTAATTGATGTTGCCTGAAATATGTGTTAAAGAACATATCTAGTTATATAGATGATGATTTAGGATAAAGAGTAAACCTAAATTAATTATGAGGAATATTGGGTAGTATTAATTATACTCACAGAATAGAACTTTAGTATATGTCATTGATCCGAGAGCATGGATTAGACACAGTCATTGTCCCTAGTCCGAGAGTATGGATTGAACATAGTCAACTGTTATTAATCCGGGAGCATGGATTAAGACATAGTCAATTGTCCTTAGTCCGGGAGTATGGATTAAGACATAGTCAGTCGTCCTCAGTCCAGAAGTATGGATATGACATAGTCATTCGTCGTTAATCTGGGAGAATGGATTTACACATAGAAACTTGTCCCTAATCCGAGAGTATGGAATGGGCACAATTATTAATCCGAGAGCATGAATTAGATCCGAGAGTATGGGTTAAGTAAAAGGTAAAATTTAAGGTCCGAGAGTATGGATAGTCTCGTTGTAAGGATTAACGGGGTGGGGTAAGAGTTGCGTATATATATATATATATATATATATATATATATATATATATATATGGTGAAATTGTATATATTGTGAGTTCTAAATTATATATATGATATAACATTATGGGATTGAAATCCCTATATACTCACCAGGTTTCCTAACCTGACCCACTCCAGCTTATTTGTATCACAGGTCTCTATATGAAGTTACATTACACTGAGAGATTAAGGAGATGTAAATCACTAGTGATAATGAATGTAAGTTCTGTTTATGCTTATGTTTCTGTATTGATGATGACATCACAATGTTTTAAAATAAATAAAAAAATACATTTATTTGTAAATGCTTTGATAATGTATTTATCATGTTTTTTTGGGAACAAATTCCGCAACATTTTTATAAAAAGGGTACTCTGATTTTTATAAAGCATAAACATAATCGGTATTTTCTGGCCGTGAAAATGGGGATGTCACATATGGTTATTTATCTTAGAATTTATAGCAACATAATATTACTTAACATACATTTTTTTATTTTGCTTTGAAAAGTTTATGTCTTATTAAGGAATATATTCAAAATTTGATAAAACTAAATAATTTTTTAAAATTAAATATCAAAATTTTATATCGAAACAATATATAATTAATTGTACTTATATTATGAAATCAAAAACAAAATATATTTTTATTTTTAACTCAAAACTACGCACTTATATTTTTAAAATAAAATAGCAACATGCTATTATTTCTATTTTTTTATAATAACACATCATGTGTTTTTTTCATAAAATAAGTATATTTGTATAAGATAAATCTTAAAAATTACATCATATAAAATTTAAAAAGTAATAAAATGATGTTTTTGTTTCAAATATTTTTAGATAAAAAATAGAAAATAAAAATATTTAATTATGTATTGTAATTTAAATATTTTAAATAAAATCTAGACAATAAAAATTATTTTTATATTTGAAAAATATATAATAAGAAAGTTGTGAACAAAGATGACCGAAAATGTAAAAAGAAAAAAGTGAGAGACTAAAATGTAATATTTCAAATGGTCATTGTGTAAAATTTCACAAATTGTGCTTCAGCAAGTTTCATAAAATGGTAGAAATAGTCCTTATCCATAATTCTTTCAATTTAGTGGATCCATCTAACGGACATCTACGGTAAGGACCATTTATGTGCACGGTTTGTTCTATAAGGACAATCTAAGGGAAAAATTTTTCGTAAAGACCATTACAGAAAAAACTATAAAACTAAAGGACAATTCGTAGAGTTTACTAAAAAATAAATTAATGATTTAGATGTATAGAACATTTAAAATGTATAAATATTTTAGATTATATATATATATATATATATATATATATATATATATATATATATATATATATATATATATATATATACACGCACATATTCTGAAACTTCCACATATTCTAATACTATAAACGCTCATCTTTTATTTATTTTTAATTAATATATAATTTTGAAACAATTGACAAAAAGTTTCAAAAATTATAAATAAAAATGTTTTTCTCACATTTATTTATTTATTTTTGGGTATCTTAAATGTGTAGCCATAAATATGTCTCCTTGTCTCATAAAATCTCAGCATCTTTATATATATATATATATATATATATATATATATATATATATATATATATATATATATAGGAGTAGGATTAATTGAGAACACCTAAAAGATTGAGAACGCAAGAACAGATCTAGGCCCTCCAAATTTTAAAATCAAAGGTTAATATTAACGGGACATTTATATAAATTCTGAAAGTCATAGGATTAAATTGTAACTTCTTAATTAACTAAAAGGGTACTATACTCATTAGGTTCTATCTTATTTTTATCAGCTCCTAAAATCTCTCTCTCTCTCTCTCTCTCTCTCTCTCTCTTTCTCGTTTCCTTTAAACCCTTATTGATGGAAGCCAACACTAAAAAAACGTACGCCTCTTCCCTCTCATCTCTCCACTGCCGATCTTTTGAGTTTTCTTCAACCTAGCCGCCACACAAGACAAAAAACACCACTACTGCCATCGTGATTGTCGAATCCGCCAGCAACACCACCGCTACCGTCATCATCACACAACAATTATCTATGCGACTGTTGCTGCAAGCGACCAATAAGGGTTTGAAGGGCCCATTTGCGAGCCAAGGAATAGGACTTCATGCGGGAGGGTTGTAGGATCTCAGTGGCAAGATTGCGACGAAGGACCCTCCAACTAGGGTAGTACGAGGCTGAGGTGATGTTGAGAGTCGCCAAGGTGCTAGGGCAGCCGGAGACGCCTGAGTATCTCTGGATGAGTAGTTGGTGGGCGAGATCTTGGTTGTCGACAAAGATTAGTGGACGAGAACCAATGGAAAGAATGACCAGTGGTCCATGTTCTAATTTAAGATTTCTGATGATTGGGACGAGCTCTTGGATGGAATTGGTTAACAGTAGGAAGTTGGAGGAGAGGAACGAGGGTCCTGGTGGTAGCTTCTCGACAAAGGTAAAAAACATTATCGATATCAAATGCTTTATTGCTAATCAGAGAGATGCGAGAGAAAGTTTTGAACTGACTATGAAGGTTCTGAGAGTTCTTCCGAATGGGTTTTGTTGAGGTCCTTTGGATTTTTTTGAGAAGATGAAAGTTGAAGAATTTGAGCTATTATGTTATGTATTTTTTTAGATGTAAGTTATATTATATTTTGATGAATTCATTTATGTTAGAATGCATATTTATTTATGAATAGTAGTGTATTCATTTGTGATTAGCATTGCATTCATGTGTGAACGAATGTATTCATTTATGATTAGAGATATTCAATTCTGAATAATACCATACTCATTTGTTAATAGGAGTTTATTCATTTGTGAATAACAATGTAATCATGTGTTAATGAGTGTATTTATTTATGATTAGATGTATTCTTTTTATGAAAAAATGATAGTTTTTACACTAATTTTATTTCTAGTTGATTAAAAAAAAGAAATTGATTACTTGTAAATTGATGTGTATTCATTTGTGATTGGAGCAGTAACACGTTTCTTTTTAAAAAAAAATCAATTATGAATACAAATGTATTAATGTGGGGTTCGACTTATATTCATTTTTTTAACACAAAAAACGTGAAATAGGAGAAAAAAATGAATTTTTTAAGAAAAAATATTTTTTTTTTTCAGTTTTCAAATTAAGTTTGGTAAAAATATTTTTTATTATATCCCATTAATAAGAAAAATAAAAAATCGAATATTTATTTCTTTTTTGGTAACTGGTCCTAAATTTAAGGGATTTAGATTGATTTTTATTTTATTTTAATTTAATTAAAATATACAATTACTAATATACCCTTATATATTGATTGGTCCAGAATTGTTCTCGCGTTCTCAACCTTTTAGGTGTTCTCATTTGATCCTTACCATCTCTCTCTCTCTCTCTCTCTATATATATATATATATATATATATATATATATACTTTAATAACTCCATTTATATGATTAATTTTATCCTTTAATTAGGAGTAGTAGATCTCAAAGAACATCTTGATCTTATATTTCTCCTAGATTATAGGGTTGAAATGCCATCAAGATCGTCAACTTCTCAAATCAGAGAGGAGATAGATGAAAAAATTGACCACTTAAATATTAAATATAATATAGTACAAGGTATTTATCAAAATGAGAATCCTACTCCTTCGTAAATAAATTTTAATTTAAACGGATAGTACATAAAAAATAGATTTTACTATATGATCACTAGCAAGAACCAAAATAAAAAATGAATTTAATCAAAAACAATGGGAAGCATTCAAAACATGGTTATTTAAAAACTTTTCAAAAGAAGAATTAAAATAATACAAGAAACATTTTATAATTATTTATCTTCAATAAATAAAATAATGTGTTTTGTCCCTTGGTTTGTTAACACATATGTTATGAACCACATAAATACCATTTAAATAAAATATAGATTAATCAGTGGCCAAACTTTAAAATGAATATTTCCACCACAACAACCTTTTCAAATAAATAAATATGATATAACTTTCAAATTTACAGTTTATCAAAAGAATATTGAAAACAATATATCTACGAGTGAAGAAATAAACTAACTTGTATAACAAAAAAATTATACAAATCTTTATTCTATTATATTAGGGGAAAAATATTATATTTAAATGAAAAGATTGATCAAATGAAAAAAATATTACAAGATTCTTTAAATCTTGAATAAAAAATTATTAATAAAGACGAAAAGATATCAACTACGATTCAACCACCTCCTAATATTACAGATTATAAATTGAAAGATTATACTCAATTAAGAAAATATTATATGATCAACTGAAAACATTGAGCTCTAAAATGAAGAAATTAAGTATAAATGTACTTAAGGAAGAATTAGAAAATGATGATATATCAGAAAATAATTCTGGATATAACTCATAAATATAATTAAATGACCAAATTAATAAAGTGGATAAATATGCCAAAAAACCGGTCCAAAGAATGTATTATTACCCTATGCTAACTCCACAAGATGTTCTTCATGAATAACAAGAATATATATTAAATAATAGTTATAATGGAAAAAATATTTATGAATGGAATTTAGATGGTTACACAGAAAGACAAATATATAGTATGACACATAGAATAATGATGTATAACACAATTGTTAGAAATGCTGGAAATAATGATAAAAGATTGCTAATATGCTAATAGCAGGATTTACAGGTCAATTAATAGGATGGTGGCATAATCATTTAAGTATCCATGATCAACAAGTAAAAAGAAATACCATAAAAACTGAAGATGGAATTACAATATAAAAAGTAGTTTATACTCTAATGGTAAATATAATTGAACATTTTACAGGGAGATGGTTAGATAATTCTAAAAATATCTGATCATTATTAAATGGACTAAGGTGTACAAAACTTACATCTTTAGATGGTATAAAGATACTTTTCTAAGTAGAGTTATGGAATTATGAGATTGTAATAGTGTAGATTGGAAATAAAAATTTATTGATGGATTACCAAATTTATTTGTTGATAGAGTTAAAAAACAATTAATTAATTCAAATTCTATTATTCCGTATGAAGAATATACTTATGGAAAATTAATAGGAACTGGTATCCAAGAAGGGTTATCATTGTGTAAGGATATTAAATTGAACCATCAGATTAAAATTTAACATCTCAATGAGAAAAAAACAAGTAGGTCAATTTTGTGATCAATTTGGTATAGAAACTTTTAATTCAAAAGGGAAACAAAAAAAATAATTTAAAAAATCTAGAAAATCTAAAAATCTTTTATACAACAAAAAACAAAAATTTCTAAAAAAGATAAAGACAATTTTACTAAAAAAAACATAAAGACCCACATATTTGTTGGAAATGTGGAAAAATAGGACATTTTGCTCATAAATGTAGAATGTAGAAAAAAATTAATAATTTAAATATATATTAAAAAATGAAATCACAAGTAATGAATATATTTTAAAATACATCTTTTGATGATTCTGATGATAATTCTTATATTTCAGAAGAAGAAATTAATGATTCTGATGTAGAGTCAATAGCAGATAATGATAATAATTGTGCTTGTATAAATAAAGAATTATGTTCATGTTAAGAAAAGAATTTTGAAGATGAATTGTATCTTAATCTATCATAATTTCAAGATAATATGAATATAAATGTTATAAGTAGTGATATAGCCCATGTCTTAAAAAAATAAAAGATCCTAAAATAAGAATTCAAATTATAGATGATTTAGAAGATAAATCAGAAAATAATATAGATGAATCTTACTTAATGAAACATGTTCATCAAATGTTAAAAGAAAAAACAAGGATCTACGTCAGATTATAATAGTCAAATTACAACTAAAGATTTAAATAATAAAATAAAAATTCTAAAATAAAAAGTATATATTATAAAAAACAATTGCATCCAGTTTAACAAAAGGATTTCTAAAATATAAGATAAAGATTTTATTGGGAAAGAAATTAATAGAAGAAAATAATTTTCCTGAAACTACAAATAATGATATATAAGATTTTTTACAATCCATGGAATTAATAACTTCAAGAAAATGGTATATAAAAATTAATCTTTTAATAGGATACAATTACAAAGAAGAATTAATTTGTAGCTCTTGTTGATAGTGAAGCAGACTTAAGTAGTATACAAGAAGGTCTAACTCTTACTAAATACTTCCAAAAAACTTCCCATATATTAAGAGAAGTCTCACATAGAAAATTAGATATAAAATATAAATTAACAAATGCAAAAATTTGTCAAAGTGGCATATGTTTACCAGTTAATTTTACAATTATAAAAAAATATGACAAGTAGTAATAATCAAATAAATTTCATAAAGGAAGAAATTCTTATTCTACCTTTTATTGAAATGATTATACCTTTCAAAGTAGATGAAAAAAGAATAATAAAAAAGTAACTTTTGAATTTATTATGAATCCTTATTCTATATGAGTTAATGAAATTCAAGATCAACTAACACTAAAACATAATCAAATAAATTTCATAAAGGAAGAAATTCTTTTAACATATATTAATGATCAAATAAAAAACCCTAAATTATAGGATAAAATAAAGATTTTAACAAATCAATTAGTATTTGTAATGATCATCCAAATGCATTTTCGAAAAGGAAAAAACATATAATACCTTTAATATATGAAGATGATTTTAAGGAGAAAAACATTCCTACTAAGGCTAGACCATGCTAAATAAATGATCAATATCTTAATATGTGCAAAAAGGAAATATCCTCTTTAATAAGTAAAAAATTAATCTAACATTCTAAATCTCAATGGTCATGTACCCCATTCTATGTTAATAAACATGTTGAACAAGAAAGAGGGATACGTCGTTTAGTAATAAATCACAAACCAATCAATAAAGTTTTGAAATGGATAAGACATCCAATTCCTAATAAGAAAGATCTCTTAGATAGGTTACATGATTCCTTAATATTTTCCAAATGTGATTTAAAATTTGGATATTAGCAAATACATATTAATGAAAAGGATAGATATAAAATTGCTTTTAATGTTGGACAATATAAATGGAATGTAATGTCTTTTGGACTAAAAAATCCACTTTTTAAATTTCAAAATATAATGACTGAAATGTTGAATCCTTATAGTGATTTTATCATAGTATATATTGATGACATATTAATTTTTTCAAAAAATAATAGAGACCCATTTCAAACATTTATATTTATTTGAAAAAATTATGATAAAAAAATAGATTATTTATATCTCAAACAAAAATGTCTTTATTTCAAACAAATATTAGATTTTTAGGACAAAATATTGAACAAGGTAAAATAATTCCTATCAATAGATGTATTGAATTTAATTACAAATTCCTTGATAAAATAACAGATAAAACTCAACTACAAAGATTCTTAGGAAGTTTAAATTATATTTCTCCATTCTAAAAAAGTCTAACACAAGATACATCTATTTTGTATGATAGACCAAAGAAAAAACAAGTCCTATGGACTGAAGAACACACTAGAATGGTTTAACAAATAAAAGAAAATGTTAAAACTCTTCCTTATGGTTCTTTAGCTAATCCAAATTGGCAAAAAATATAAGAAACTGATGCTTGTGATATTGGTTATGGAGGAATCCCCAAACAAATAGATCCTGAAACAAAACAAGAATGTTTTATTAGATTTCACATAGGAAAATGGATTGATAGTCAAAAGAATTATTCTACTACAGCAAAAGAAATTTTATGAGTGATTTTCAAAAATTTCTGAAATAAAAAGGGATTAATAATCCCCCTAATTATGCTCACGCAGTTCTTGAAGGAGACAATGTCGAAGATACCACATAGTATATTTGAAGCTCATATAAAGAAGAAATTCTTCTTTTAGAAAATAAAGATGTCATGTTATACATGCATTGGACAGGCATGTCTGAAAAGCATCGTTCTTTAGATTGCATTGGACGTTAGGAAACCTTCTGGAAGGAAGGGATGGATGGCTTAAGGGATTAAAATTTGAATCCATTTAGTTGAGAAAGCCCAATTTCCATGATGCGACAGTCTGCTCGCCATGACGTGGCGTCTGGGGGTTTTTCAGTTGTTTTGGATGGACTCTATCACGACATGGTGACATGACCATCACAACATGACAGTAGAATTGATCGCGACAGAGTTGGATCATGACCGAGATTTTGATCGAGCCTAAGTTGTTCTCCATGATGTGACCATGGATTGATCACAATGTGGAAGCCTGCTGAAGTCAACGTTGGACGTTGAATTTTTGATCGTGTTGAATTGTAGTCAAATTGCTAGTTCTAGAGTGTAGACTAAGGTGTAACCTTGTGAGATTAGATAGGTGGATTGTAGAACCTGTTTCATACCGTTAAGTTGTGGTTTGTCATATTTCATGAGAGAGGTGAATCTTCTCACAATGCTATGTAGGTTGTTAAATTGTCTCTGTGACACTTGAATGAAAGACTATGGTTGGATCACAACACTTGTATGAAAGATTGTGGTTGGATCATATCGTTTGTTTGTCTTTGTGACTTGCATGGAAGACTATGGTTGGATCATGGCATAAAGGTTACTGCGGGGGTGTAGTCTCAAAGTGGTTGTAAAACTATGGTTGGATCATAGTGTTCACATGCATTGAAACACACCCCTAGGGTTGGGCCCATTGATATGTATGTTATGTGGTATTTTGAGGATCTCACTAAGATTTGTTCTTACAATTTATGTTTCAAATGTTTCAGGTACTTTTGGTTCCAAGGCGAAGGGCCTGACTTAATCACATCACATCCCCTGGAGTTTATTTCTACATTTTATATTTTTGATTTACTCTGATACTTGAGAATATATTAAACATTGATTGGATTTTAAACAAATGATTGTATGTTTTGATGGTTTGAAAATGAAAAAATTTACTAGTATATTGGGGGATTACAAGTTGGTACCAGAGAAAGGGTGTGATGCGTGCAATCAACCGAGCTCAAGTAAGTGATTCCTAAAATACCCTTACATGAGTATTATGCTTGGTATGCTATTATGTGAGTTGCATAGATTTAGGTAAAGGATACCTTCAGTAATTTCATGATAGAATTGTATCATATGTGTGATGTTTAATAGCCTAGGAGGAAGTGAATATTATGTGCTACTTGGGGTAAGTTAATTTCTAAGTGTATGTTTAAAAATTGTATATGATTAGGATCATGTAGTCATAGAATGGTTAATTTAGCCTTATTTCTTGTTCATTGTTTGGTTGTGGGCTTAGGGTAGAATCATTTATTCAATAGTCTATTTGATCCAGTATTGTGTATAATTTCCATGCATAAGGCAACCAGCGGTGTTGATAGAGCTTCATGTTATTTCAGAAACAAGTGAGATGAGGATTCCTAGGAGAGCCTAAGGAGTGTTGTAGCGAGATGTGTATGTTTTGTAGCATAGGGCTCACGAGAGTTGCTATAGTGGAGTGACTTAAAGGATTCGAGATGATTCTTGAGGAAAGTATGGATAGGTGTGGAAAGTAGTATTGGGCCCGTACTACTAAAACCACATGATCCTTAATCGAATCATGGAAAATTGCGAAGAACCTAAGGATCTTGTAGTGTGAGAACATAAGAAGCTAGTAGTGGTGAGCACTCGAGGAGGAGGTTCTAGTTCAAGTTCTGGTTTTGGCTCTGGTGCTGAGCCGATTTATGAGAGGATACACGATTTCATTATGTTAGAGATCATTCGCGGTATTTTGGATGTAACTCCTGTGATGTTTGGTACCATCAAGACGAGATCATGGAGCTGAGGGATGATTGTAACGCCCGGGTTTCAGGGCTAAGCATTTTTGTCAATGTAATAGTCTAGGTCAACTCTTGTAACTCTTTTTGAAGTAATAAAGATGAAATATTTGAGTATTATCTGAATTATATGTGTTTATTATTTAATTATAAATGTATAATTAATAAAGAATAAAAATGAGCATCAAAATTAAAGTATGAGATAATCCCGATATCTCTACATAAAGTTTTAGAATATGTCTCAAGGTTTCCGTGCATATAAGGAACGCCGAAATCCGAGTTATAACGAAGAAGTTATGACCCGTCGAAGTTTCACGACAGAACCGGCACGATACCGGGAAGCGTGAATAGTGAATTTACGATAGAGCGAGATTTAGCCTTAGTGATCTAAACGAAAGTCATAGAATATGTTAAACTAAGAACATCGATAAAAAGAACGCCCACATCTGACTTCGTATGAAGAAGTTATGAGATTTTAAACAGACAAATCCTGTTCCGGCTTGTTAAAAATATAACTTTAAAAATAAAGTCAAAATTAGCCGACGGAGTCTAAACGAAAGTTGTAGAGTACGTCTTCACCTATGCGTGGATATAAAGAACGTCAAAAACGGAGTTCGTATGAACGAGTTACAAATTATAATAGCATATTTACGTATTAAAATAAAGTATAAATCATGTATACGTACACATATATATATATATATATATATATATATATATATATATACATATGTATATATCATTAGAAAGGTATCGACGATGCGGTCATTATAAGACTAATGTTGAGTTCTTTCGACATTAGTTTAGTACAAATATCATTAAATCCATTTATAATAGTATTATAGAGGGGTGTTTAGTTGTTTATATAACTAAAAGGTCATTAAGTAATTATGGAGGGTAGTTTTTGAAAATTCAATTAGTATAAATAAGAGCCTTGGGCTCTCATATTTCTTGTACCATTCTCTTGATTCAAGAGTCTTTCTCTCCTTATCCCCCGAGCATTTCGGTCCCTCGTGATTCGACTTCTCTTTCTGTAGCTTAGTATAGTAAGGTGAGCGCTGAAGCGCTGCACGAATCTTTCTTAGAAAGATTCAGCGACGAAGTTCTGCCCCTGCAGAGCCCGACTCCTAGCTAAAACCCCCTTATAAGTAAGTTATGCTTACCTTATTTTAATATAGCTTATATTTAAAATTAGTATTGTTATTATGAACTTATAATAAATATTTGAGCTATTATTATAACTTATATAAGTGTCGTTATAATATTATTTTTTAACTACTCGCGGTACGGGGAATCTGGTTTAAAGGGCCGCATAGGGTTGTTGGATTTCAGAAGTGCTATATGCCAAAATGGTCCTGCCCTCCGGTGTTTTATGTCTGGCCCCTGTCTGTACATAGTGGTTGGAAAATATTGTTTAACGCTTATATAATAATAATAATACTAAGACTAATAGTTGGTCACGGTAAATATTAGACTAAAATTTAGCGATAATAATGCTAGGTTTCGTCGAAGGAAAATAGAATCGTTAGAAGCAAGCGCTGCCCGATTTTGGAATCATCACCTTAACAAGTGAGTGCATAGTTACTTTCAACTTACACATAGATATGAAGTATTTTATATAAATTACGTGCTATGTGTGCATATTATCTGAATACTTGCTATCTATGCTAGATGAACGTCGTTATACATGTTTTCAATGATTTAAACTATATATGTATTTTATATCTACGAAAATGTTGGGGTAAAACATGGGTAGATGCAATAGGTGACGTGTGATAAAATGATGAGAGGCCTTGATGTTGATGTTGTTGATTCTGTCATCTAGCGGAGTATGGATGACGACCACGGACTCTTCTAGACAGTCCAGTGGAACACTAGCAGGCTCGCAACCTGTAGGTGTTTGTGAACGATATGTTCACCGGTGTACTCCATCCCCCACATGGTTGCCTTTAGGACATTTATTGCTGAGGAATCCCCTTAGCAGTAGTGTCTGTCCCGATGATGATCCTTAGGCTAGGTCCCTTATGATAGGTGTTTAGGGACGTAAAGTGAGGATAACGGGAATGGGTAATCGGGTTATTGTTGATCGATGAAATTAATAAACTTATTTATTGTGGGTTGAAAACCCTATGTGCTCACCAGGCTCCCAAGCCTGACCCACTCAGTTTTATGTATTACAGGTAGTGGCGCATGAGCATAGGTGTGATGTTTTGGACGAGGGATTACGGATATAGGCCTGTAGATATGAAATAATGTAGTAAGGCTTATATTGTACTGTTTATGCTTTTGATCTGTACGAACATGACATCCCGAGTCTTTTAATGAAATACATTTCTATGGAAATGCTTTTGATAAATCTTTATCATATTTTTGTTTTGGGACAAATTCCGCAACACTTTCATTTAAAATGTAACTCTGATTTTTAAACAAAGCATAAACAAACCGGTCTTTTCTGGCCGTGATTTTGGGGATGTCACAATGATCGCTTAGGGGCCTTTCGCGTAGAGATTGTAGTTAATCAGTTTAGGGCACAAACTCTCTCCTCTCTGGAGTTCAAGGCTTGTAGAGCTCCAAAGTTCTTCGAGAAGAAGTACCCTATTTCTAGCAGACGGTGGATTATAGAAATCGAGAATGCTCAGCGGACAAGTTTTTTCCCTGAGGGATCGAATATGGGGTTTTCATCTTGCCTTCTAAGGGACCGAGATCACGACTGGTTGGAGTAGGTTAGTCATGCCTTGGGTGTTGAGGTTGTAGGGCCATGACCTAGACCAAATTAGTGACGAGATTCAAGATGCAGTTTGCACCTGCTGTCAAGGTGCAACAGTTTCATAATGTTCACCAGACGATGGAAACTATGACGAAGATTACCGCCAAGATCAGGGAGAGAGCTTTACTATTTCCATGGTAAGTTGCGGATGAGGAGATTTAGAAGACGAGGTATCATGACATGCTCAGGGATGACATTCAAGAGTTTGTGAGCTTGTCGAGATGTAGGAAGTTAGAGGATATGATTGCCAGAGCCCGAGAAGGAGATATTGAGTTGAAGCTTCAATCGAAGTGCAATCCAGAGCAGGTTCAGACAGCAGTGGGCCCGGTGAAGAGGCCCAAGACTTTTGATTCTCATTCCAGGGTCCAGCTGGGTTGGGGCCGTTATGACAGGTGTGATAAGTCACACAACGGGGATTGTTGAGCATGGGGGTTTGGGTTGTTTTAGGTGTGGTCAGATAGGGCATATTGGTAAGGATTGCCCTCATCTAGCATTGATCTATTTCCGCAACAATCAAACGGGACACAAGAAAGCCGATTACCCGAGATTTTCAGGAGGAGCAGTGGTGGCACCCGCTCCAGCTACCTTGAGTATTACTGATGGCTGAAAAGGCAGGGTGTAGGATCCTATGGTGAGGAGCAAGACATTCTAATTAACTGTTGAGGAGGGTCGAGCAACACCATATGTGGTTACCAATATGTTTCTCTTCGTAGTCTTTACTGCTGTTCTTATTTTATGTTTATGTTTTATGTGCTCATTTTTAGAGATGTTTTTATTGAATGGGTTATCGGCTCTTGTTCTTTTTGATTTGGGTGCTACCCAATCGTTTGTGTCTCTTGTGCTCAGCAGGAAGTTTGGTGATGTTTCGGGAGCTTTGGATTACCTGTTAGAGGTAAAGATTGCATACGACCTTACAGTAAGTGCCCAGGGTTGCGTTCTCGAGTTGTTCTACGAGAATTATTTGGTAGATCTAGTCCCTATTCTTCTGCAAGGGACTATTGTGGGCATGGATTTGTTGAGAAATAATGGAGCTACGATTGATTGTGAGCGTCAGCTGGTGAGATTTCGAACCCCAAGTATGGGAGAACTGATTATTCACGGTGATGACACTCAGCGAGTACCATATTTTTGCTTAGTTGTGAGGGCTAGGATATATCTTCAACAGGGATGCTCTGGGTATGTGGCTTATGTTATGGATTCAAGGGTCGTGGAGAGGTAGACAGTAGGTGATGACCTTATTATTCAAGATTTTCCAGATGTGTTTCCCGAGGACTTACTAGGGGTGCCTCCTAAGAGAGGTAGAGTTCCAGATCTATTTGGTTCCAGGTGCGGTTCTAATAGCCAAGGCACCGTATCGCTTGGCACCACCGGAGATACATGAGTTGTCTACAAATCTTCAGGATTTATTAGACAAAGGGTTCATCAAGTCGAACAGTTCAATGTGGGGAGCATTGATTCTATTTTTGAAAAAGAAGGATGGTTTACATAATATGTGCATTGACTATAGGGAACTAAACAAGTTGACGGCTAAGAACCGTTACTAACTTCCAAGGATTGATGATTTATTTGACCAGTTTTAGGGTGTGTTGTGGTTCTCCAAGATTGATTTGAGATCAGGTTATCATCAGCTTAGGGTCAGGGATGAGGATGTGTAGAAGATGACTTCTAGGACTCATCATGATCATTACGAGTTTGGGGTGATGCTGTTCAGGCTCACCAACGCACCGACAACATTCATGGATATCATGAATTGGGTGTGCAGGCCGATGTTGGATCAGTCTGTGATAGTGTTTATTAATGATATCCTGGTCTATTCTAAGACCAAGGAGCAACATGAGGAACACATACGGGAGGTTTTGGAGACATTAAGGAGGGAGATGATTTATGCCAAGCTCTTTAAATGTGAGTTCTGGTTGCACGAGGTGCAGTTCATGGGGCACATTGTCAACTAGAAGGGTATACTAGTTGATCTAGCCAATATCGAGGCAATGTTGTAGTGGGGGGGGGGGGAGGTTAGCAGCATGCGGCGTTTGAGACGTTAATGTAGAGATTGTCTGAGGCTCCAATTCTGACCACTTCCTGAGGGTATGGATGACTTTGTGGTATATTGTGATGCATCAATTTTGGGTCTGCGTGTAGTTGTTATGCATAGGGGGTCATCTGATTGCTTACGCATCGAGGCATATGAAGCCTCACGAGGCGAAGTACCCTACTCATGATCATGAGTTGGGTGTTTCCGTTTCCCCCCTCAAGATTTGGTGACATTACTTGTCAGGGGTTTGTTGTACTATCTACATGGACCACAAGAGATTGAGATATTTGATGGATCATCTGAACCTGAATATGAGGCAATGCATATGGTTAGACGCGGTGATGGAGTATGATTGTGAGATTTTGTATCATCCTAGGAAGGCCAATGTTGTTGTCGATTCCTTGAGTCGCAAAGCAGTAAGTATGCCCATTAACAATCTGTGTTTGAGGATGGTTATCATTTCACCATAGTTAGAATTGATCAAGAAAGAGCAGGTAGTTGGATTAAAGAGGGCTAATTGGAAGGAAGAGAAAATTAAGGGCCATATTCCATTATTTTTCAGTGATACTCGTCGACTATTGATTCAGTGTGGCAGGGTATGGGTTCCGGTTGTTGTCGAGGTTAGACAGACACTGTTGGGGGAAGCCCATAAATTGAAAATTTTAATACATGCTGGGGGGGGGGGGGGACAAAGATGTATAGAGACCTGAGACTGAGCTACAGGTGGCCCTGCATGAAGAAGGAGATAGCATGGTACTTTGAGCGGTGCCTGAATTGCCGGAAAGTCAAGGCCGAACATCATAGACCCCACGGAAAGATACGGTTTTACCTATTCCCATGTGGCAATGAGAAGAGATCACTATGGAATTTATAACGAAGTTGCCAAGGAAGGAACATGTGGTTGATTCTATCTGGGTTATTGTCAATAGATTGACCAAGAGTGCTCATTGCATCCCTATTTCGCAAAGCATTGCCGCCGAGAAGTTGGATGACGTCTTAATTAGGGAGGTAGTCACTTGTCATGGAGTTCTAGTTTCAGTGATTTCCAATGGTGATGTTTGTTTCACCTCCATGTTTTGGAGAAATTTTCATGAGGTGTTGGGTACTCAGTTGTATTTTAGTACAACATACCAACCCCCAGACCGAAGAATAGAGTGAGCGGACTATTCAGACGCTCGAGGATATGCTCAGGGGATGTGTGCTAGTTTTTGGTGAGAGTTGGGATAATTATCTTCCATTGGCCAATTTCTCCTAAAACAAAAGTTATCATGCCAGTATTAATCGACCTTTCTTTGATATGCTTTACGGGAGGAAGTGTCGGAGCTCGGTTTGTTGGGGTGAGGTCGGACATCGAGTTATGGGTAGTAGTAAGGTAGTAGTCATGACTACTGAGTTGATAAAGTAGGTGTGCAATTGGTTACAGACCACGCAAATTCATCAGAAGAGTTATGCTGATCAACGACCTTTGGACGTCAAATCCAGGTTGGAAATTTTGTGTGTCTGAAGGTGTCACCTTGGCCCTTTCAAGTTTATCTCCCAGATGGGAAAAGTTTCATACCTATTGGAGTTACCTATTGATATTAGCCAAATAAAAACCACTTTTCATGTCTCTCAACTGCAGAAGTGTTTAGCTAATGATTCTGCAATGGTGCCCATGGACGACATTAAGGTTGATGAGCGCTTAAATTATGTAGAGAGACTGACTACAATCCTCGACAAGAAGACGAAGACCTTACGCAACAAGGTGGTGGGCTTGGTGAAGGTGAAATAGCATAACCAGAAGGGTTATGAGTGGACTTAGGATCCCGAGTAGGCGATGAGGAAGCATTACCCTGAGTTGTTTGCAGCAGCGGACTTCGAAGATGAAGTCTGATTCAAGTGGAGGAGAGTTGTAACATCTAGATCCTCGAGGTATGAAACTTAAAGTAATTTTTGAGTTTTATGTTGGCCACGACGTGGTGAAGGTATCACCACGATGTGGCATGGACACATGAGACATATATCTCATTTAGGTGTCACGCGTGACAATATATTAGTCACTACGTGATATCTAGGCTGGGGTAAACCCTAAATTCCAAGTTTTGAGCCTTATTTAAGGGATGTGATGCTTGGTTTTTCACACTCTCAAACTTCACCACCTCCCTTTATGATGGACTTTATACTTAAGAAAAATCATATTTTAGGCGGAAAAATATAACCCTAAGTTTGCATACACTCTAAAGTATCTATGCTCTCAATATGATTTGCAAGCAACAATTTGAATTCAAGAAACCCTAAAGTACATTGCTATTTTCAAAATTAATAAGGGTAATTAGAAAACGTACCATTTAGGTTATTATTGCAAATAAACTTGAATTCCTTGTTTGTAGATCTTCAGAAAGCTAGCACCACAAATGCCGTGCCTCTAATGGCTCACACCCAAACACTAGAAGTTGGAGGCTATTGAAGAGAGAGGAAAGGGGAGAAGATTTTTGGTTCTTCCTTGGGATATTGGATTACCAAAAATTACAAGCACAATGACCCTTTATATAGGTGACTAGAGGGGGTTTGGATAAGGCAGGTTTCCTTGGATAAGCCTTATCCCTTTTCTTTTCCCCAAGTTTCCTTAGAGCTCAAGAAAGGCTCTAGAAACTATCTAGAACACCTGTTGAATTTTTTTCCACCCTTAGGTACATTCTAGAGTTGCTCAATGTTCAAGTTTTAGACATTGTCACCTTTAGTCCTTCCAGTTTTAGTTATTCCAATTAATCCAAAAATTAATTCCAATTAATTTCTGATTAATTTATAATTAAATAATATAACTTTGAATTAATATATTTTTGCTCAAAAAAATACTAATAAATTATTTTTTTTGATTTCTATTTAATTTATTAATCATATAATAAATTAATAAATCAGTCTCTCTCTCTCTCTCTCTCTATATATATATATATATATATATATATATATATATATATATATATATATATATATATCTCCAAATAGCATTCCAGTCTCTTACTAGGTTTGAGGGCAACCCAAAAGGACTTTGCTAATAATATAAGTTTATAATAATTTAGTAAATAGCTTAGAAACCTGATCCAATAGTCTCCCATTTGGATAAATCTATAACTAAATTACAACTTCCAAATTAAACAGCAAAATGTGCTTTCCGAAGCAACTGCCGAACTCTGATTTAAACAAATATTAGTTCTTAGATAAGTGATCAAATATGCCTCCGTTCTACTAGATATAATATAGACATGAGACATGGATTAGAATCAATCTAATTGTCGAAAATTTGTTTCGATATTTCCTGATTTGTGATGATGACGTAAGGCTTCAAATTGAACACATCAATTGAGTTTTGGCTGGGCCTAGCACTATAAGTCAACACCGAATGCTTGAGGGGCCCAAATATATCAGTTTTCCCATTAGGGAAAAAGGAAAAAAGTTGACTTATATGCTTGTATCCTTTACTCACAAAATCATACATGACACTGCGTTTTATAACGTGATGTTACCGATGCGTTTACGCAACACCAATGCACAATGGACTTGTAAATTACAACTCATATATCTCTGTTTCAAGAATA
The DNA here is from genome assembly GCF_051521515.1 of Lactuca serriola. Taxonomy (NCBI): domain Eukaryota; kingdom Viridiplantae; phylum Streptophyta; class Magnoliopsida; order Asterales; family Asteraceae; genus Lactuca; species Lactuca serriola. Next base: position 6,658,432 of record NC_136413.1, read on the forward strand.
TAAGATATTATCGTATTATAATTACTCGTGATATAATCCATGAAGTAATTTTCTAAGCGCAGGTTTATCGAATACTTAAATTTCCATTTCTAAGTACTCATGAATGTTATAGCAATATAATTGCTATGTCTAAATTCTTTAGATAGTCTGCAATACATTTCATGACAGTCTTAATTCATTACTTAGTTACCAAAGTATGAGCGACTGTGGAATTTGAATAATTAAATTATTCAGGAATAAAACATGAAAAACGAAACACAAGAATAAATAATTGACAAAGGCTGTAAATAAACTCATAAATAATCTCTATTATTTAATCACCAAAAGTCAGTTACATTTATTTTGATACAAGTTTCAAACTAATCATATAACTACTAAAACTAATGTCATCTCTCAATCCAATGCTCCTAGCATGTTGTCCATGCTTAATCCTACTCAGAGCCTCTATGAGATGATCTATAGGATTATCTTTTGACGAGACTCTTTTAACTATGAGTTGACCTTCTTCAACTCTATGTATGATATAATGGTATTTTCTGTTGATATGTCTTGATTTTTCATGATCTCTCAGTTATTTGGTTAAAGCAACCACTCCTTCATTATCGCAGAAAAGTTCCATTAGATCCTGAATGGTTGGAATAACTCCAAGATCTCCGATGAAGTTCTTCAACCATGTTGCTTCCTTTGATGCTTCACTTGCCGCTATGTAGTATGATTCACAAGTAGAATCAAACATTGTGTCTTGCTTGGAACTTTTCCAAGTAAATTCTCCTCCATTTAATGTAAATAACCAGCCAGATTGAGAAAGAAAGTTGTCTCTATCTATTTGAAAGTTAGCAGCACTATACCTAGTCACTCTCAACGTATCACTGCCACCATGGACTAGAACCATATCCTTTGTCCTTTGAAAATACTTGAGAATGTTCTTAACTGTTGTCCAATGAGCTCTTCTAGCATTTTCCCGATAGCGACTGGTCATGCTTAAAGCAAAGGTGTAACATCCCAAAATTCAAGGCCAAAAATTTCATTTTCAAGTACATTATTATATAAAACCATCAGTAATAAAACATTCATATTCATATCTCATGTCAAAACCAAAGTGTCAATAATTAAAGCATTTTATCATAAAACCATATCAGAGTGTAATCCCAAGGATCTCTTGTGAGGAAAACATAGTGTGATGCGCTGCGATCAAGCCGGCTCCTTCCTTTGAAAACGAGTACCTGAAACCAAAACTATAAACCGTTAGCACAAAGCTTAGTGAGTTCCACCATCATACCACATACCATACAATCATATAATGAACAGCTAGGAGATACGGGCCTCGCCCACACTCCGCTAGCTGGGAGATACGGGCCTCGCCCACACTCCACTATCTCTGAGATATGGGTCTCGCCCACACTCAGCTACTAAACCACAACATACAAGTATATACAATCATATACTGAACATATAGGAGATACGGGCCTCGCCCACACTCATGGAGATACGGGTCTCGACCACACTCCGCTAGCTGGGAGATACGGGCCTCGCCCACACTCCACTATCTCTGAGATACGGGCCTCGCCCACACTCAGCTACTATCACATATACCATAACACAAACGTACTATCAGACATACCTGGGGTGTCCGAACTACCCTTCGGTCCTAACAACCGAACTTGGGGACTATTCCCCTCCTACTACCACTATCACATATAACATATCATGCCAGCATATAAACATATCATCACATACTGTCAGACATATATGGGGTGTCTAACCTACCCATCGGTCCTAACAACCGAACTCTACTACTATCACATATAACATATCATGCCAGCATATAAACATATCATCACATACTGTCAGACATATCTGGCATGTATGACCTACCCTTCGGTCCTAACAACCGAACTCTACTACTATCACATATAACATATCATGTCAGCATATAACATATCAGGTAGTAGCAAACCTAAATGATATCACAAAGACAATCATCTAACATACAACTCCTACTGGTGGGCCGACATTGTGGCCGTAGACCCACCGCTACAGGAAGGTAACTCACCTCACACTGCTGAAGTCTTGAAAACACAATCCCACACTTGCTGAAGTCCCGCAGACTCGACCCCAGCTGCTGGCTGACAGATTCCCGAACTGTCAACACGAAAATAACACCCAATTAATAATTGGGTCCCAATACAAAACCATAAGTACATTCTTTGGGTAATTACTACATTACCCCTAGCTTGGCTTATTCAAGACCAAGGCCCAATCCGTAGGCCCAAATTCAACTAGGAATCAAAGCCCAACACATGGCCCAATTTTCCAAATTGGGCCTAGGCCTATACATGGTCTCATTCTAAGGCCCAACATCATATAATCATTAAGGCCCAAACTAAGGCCCATCTATGGCCCAATTTTCCAAATTAGGCCCAAGTCCCTTACATGGGCCTTACCCTAGGCCCATTAAATTACTCTAGACCATTTGCTTGATCTTGGATAGTCCATTTAATAGCCCAAACATCGAGGCCCAATAGAAAGGCCCAACAATAAACCCAAGTGAAATTAGGGTTTCACATAAAATGATGATTAGGGTTAAGTTTCCAACTTAACCCATTAAGGACTTAATCCATTAAGTCCATTATCGCTTAGATTAATCTTTGCCAAAGTTTATTATTTAATATCTCAAGTTATTAAATAACTCTTGTGTGTCCCGATTAATTCTCAAAATTAGGGTTTAATTGGCATTGGTGTCTTCCAACTCAAATACTAGCCCATTATTAATTTGTTGTGCTTGTAGGTCAATTAGGGCTTTATTGAGCCTATTAGGCCCACTAGAATATCATTGAGTCCATTAGGATTTACATTGGGTCAATTTGAGTCCATTAGACCCATTAGGGTTTTCACTAAGCCCATTAGGCTTCATTGGGCCCATTAGGGTTTCTAGCACCCCAAACGAATCAATCACAATGAGGCAAAGCACACCGCCACCCGACACGGCGGCCGGTGGCGGCAAGAGGCGGCAGCCACCACCTAACGGTTGGGGTTTGACTTTCCTTTTCATTATTTTGTGATGGATACAGTTTACAATGCTAACTCTCAAAATATACACACAGTAACAAAATAAACACACACCACCTTATGATGGCCGGTGGTGGCAGCCACTGCCTAACGGTGGTGGTGGTGGTTGATCTCGTGGATTCCAGCCAAACCGACACCACTTTCATGTAATAACCAACACCCACATGCTATCCTTCTTGCAACGAGTCCATCCACCCTCCTGGTGGCGGTTGGCGACGGTAGCAACACCCTAGCGGCAGCAACAATGTTCACAGCGACGATGGTAGGCAACATTTCGTGATTACAGCATGAGTTTGGGATGGCAGCCACCACCTCGTGGTGGTGGCGGTGATTTCATTGGTTATAAGTCAAGCAATCACGCTCCCATGACAGAAAACCCCACAATCGGCGACACTTGTCTTCAAAGTAAATAATAGCAGCGACACTTGTCATGGCGGTGGTTTCGGTGGTCGGCTGGCAATGAAACAATAGCGGTGAGCACCCTCGCCGGCAGATGGGATGGTCGTGCCTCTAGAGAGTTGTGAACGGCGGCAAAAGGCTGAGGCTCTATAATGGTGGCTGGAGAATCACGTATCGGCAACGCAAGAGGTGGAAGATAAGAGCTCCACATGGCGGTCGAGCTCCGCTGTGAACGACAGTCAGCGAACCGCAGTCCTTGAAGTCTTGCTCGTCGCATATTTCCCAACTACGACGTCGGATCCGGGCTTCTCATCTTTGTAGCTGAGGGCGGAATGGTGGTGATCGAACCCGAATGGATAACAGCGGCCGGAAGTAGAAGACGGATGGGAGTGGCGGCTGGATAATAATACTTAGGGTTAGGGTTAAGATGTTGTCATGAGAGGGAAATGAGGCATCGGGTTTTAAGTCTCGCTTCATTCAAAACTCATGCATGATTAACACATTTGATCCCTTGCCACAACATTTGTTTCAATTTAACTCCAAAAGTTACCCTTTAGCCCTCCCTTCCATAATTCCTTTCATAATTAACCCTAATAATTGCCAAGTAGCCCCCGCCTTCACAATTATTTACAAAATCACCCCCGAAACTAACATACCGATAATTATTAGTTGATTTTTGGGCTACTATACATTCATCAATTTTTTATTTATTTAACAAATAAATGGGTGTTACAAAAGGACACATCAGGACGAATACATGTCATAGCATACATGATCGATCCTACAGCCGAAGCATAAGGGACTCGACTCATATCATCTATCTCTTCATCCATACTTGGGTTTTGAGTCTTACTCAATTTGGCATTGCTTTGAATAGGTAGCTCTCATGTCTTGTATTTTTCCATACTAAACCATTTTAGTACCGTGTCCAAGTATGTACTTTGACTAAGTCTAATTAGTTTGTTATTTATATTCTCAATATTCTTATCCCGAGAATATAACCTACCTCACCTAGATCCTTCATAGAGAAGCACTTTCCAAGCTAAGATTTTACTTCTTGGAAGGTTGGAATGTCGTTTCCCATGAGTAGTATGTCATCAACGTACAATACTTGAAAAATTACTATACTCCCACTGTCTTTGACATACACGCAAAACTCATTCTTACTCCTAAAAAAAACAAATTATTTGACCTTTTCATGGAAGCAAAGATTACAACTGCGAGATGCTTCTTTTAATCCATATATGGATTTCTCAAGCTTACACACTCTATTGGGAAACTTTTCATCAACAAAACCCTCTGGTTAGCTTATATAAACATCTTCAGCCAACTTCCCATTAAGGAAAGCGGTTTTGACATCTATCTGCCAAATTTCATAATCATGAAAGGAAGATCTAGCGAGCATTATCCTAATAGATTTTATCGTGCCTTGAAAACATGCAGATTTCCATGCATATCGGTCTTCTTCTTGAAGATCCATTCGCAACCAATTCTCTTTCGAACAAGTTGTTGATCAACGAAATTCCAAACTTGGTTTTCATACATGGACTTGTCTCGCTGTCCAATGCCTCTTTCCATTTAGCAACCTCAGGGCTTGCCATTACTTCCTTGTAGTTAGACGAATCATCCAAATTTATCAGTATTTGATCACTGATAAACGTATCACTATATGAAATTATATGGAAACCATAGAACTCAAGTGGCATGATAACTCTACTGGAACGATGAAGAGGTAATGAATTTTCAAATGGAATTTCTTCCTTTGTTGAGTGCTAATGTCTTATAAGGTTCCTTCATTGGTTGACTCTTAAATCTCTTCAAGGTCAATTGTGCTCCCACTGTCCTCTTTGCATATGAGCTCTCTCTTGTAAAAGATTCCTTTTCGTGCTACAAAGCCCACGTTTTCACTAGGCTTGTAGAACAAATATCCAAAAGACTTTTATGGGTAGCCACTGAAAATACATCTCTCACTTCTGGATTCTATCTTTTCATGAGTCTCTCGTCTAACAAAAGCTTAAAAACCCCAGACTTTGATATGTGCCAACAAGGGAGATTTCCCTGTCCACATCTCATGAGGTGTTTTGGAAACCTTTTTAGTAGTACAAGATTTAGGATATGGGCATTTGTCTTTAAGGAATACCCCCAGAAGGAAATGAGAAGAGTGGCTTGACTCATCATGGAATGAATCATGTCTAACCAGGTTCGATTGCACCTCTCAGACACACCATTAAGTTGTGGTGTCCTAGGAGGAGTCAGTTGTGAAACTATTCCCCATTCCTTGAGGTAGTCGTGGAACTCGATATTAAGATACTCTCATCCTCTATCAGATTGAAGCATCTTTATCTTCATGCCTAATTGATTCTCGACTTCATGTTTAAACTCTCTAAACTTTTCAAAGGATTCTGATTTATGTTTGATAAAGTAGATATAACCATATCTAATATAATTATATATAAACGTTACATAAAATTGATTAGAATCTCTTGTGGTGGATCTGAAGGGCCCACACACATCTCTATGTACGAGATCCAACAAGCCTTCACCTCTTTCGCAAGATCCAGTGAAAGGTCATTTTGTCCTCTTGCCCAAAAGACAAGATTCACATTCATCATTTGGCCTTAGTTTAAATGATTCCAAATCTCTATCCTTTTGGAGTTGGGCGATGCGTCTCTTGTTAATATGCCACAAGCATTCCTTGTCTAAACCATTAGACGAATCAATGTGAAATACACTATTTCCTAAGCTATCAACACAAGTCACAGTTTCATACACACGATTACAAGGTAAAGCTTATAATATAAAAACACCATTTTTATAAACTAGAATTTAACCATTCAAATTAACAAAAGAGTAGTGAACAGCTTGTCTAAAAAATGCATGAAAATAAATAATGTTTCGTGTTATTTCTAATGAGTAGCCATAATCAATTAAACTAATCCTAACATCGCTACTAAGCACAAGCTAATAAGTCCCAATCTTGGTTGCTGGAGAAGATCGCCTACTTTCCATGATCAGATTCATCCTCCCATGCTCCACCTCCCACTTTCTTTTAGCCCACACAAATCAGAACGAATGTGAAATCCACATCATGTATCAAGGACCCAAGAATGATTAAATGGTGAGTTATTAGTTTGAATAGTGTATATACTTGCCGACGATAACTTCACCTTGCCATCCTTAATATGTTGCAATTATTTGGGGAAACTCCTCTTCCAATGGCCTTTGTCATTGCAATAATAACAAATGGCCTCTATGGGTTCACTAACAACAGGAATGTCTGAGTTGGACTTCGCCTTTGGCTTATTGCTTGACGACCCTGCATGGGACTTGTTCTTCCAATTAGCTTTGGGAGAAGCCTTCCTTTTCTTCCCTTTACCTTTTTCATTGGCAAGAACTGGAGCATTAGCAGAAGGGGTCGAATTCTTCCCCTTTAATCTCGACTCAGTAGTCTATAACAAGTTGTGGAGTTGGGCCAATGTGGTTTCTGTGTTGTTCAAAGGATAAGATAATATAAACTGATCATAACAACTTGGCAATGAGTTTAAGACCATGTTAATGTCCAACTCCTCATAAAATTGCACACCGAGCTAGACCAGGCGCTCCATGTATCTTTGCATTCTCTGCACTTGGTTGCAATCAGACTCTCCTTCTTTCATCTTGCAAGCCATAAGGGACTTGACCACTTCAAACTTCTCTTGACGAGATGTCTTGTGGTAATTTTCCACAAGGACATTTTTCATCTCAAAAGGCTAGTAGTCCTCATAGAACCTCTGCAATTCAGGAGTCATTGTGGCGACCATGATGCAAGCAACTTTTGTTGCATCATTGTAGTGTTTTCTGTAGGAGGCTAGTTGTTCAGGAGTAGCAATGGGTTCATCGACATCAACGATTTTAGCTTCAAGTACATATTCTTTTCTCTCGAATTGAAGATCCATTCTGATGTTGCGCATCCAATCATTGTAGTTGGAGTATCAAATGTCACTTTTGACATAATGGAGAGAAGGGAGAAACCCGAGTGATGGGTAGAAGATGTTGGAGCAGAAGCATCAACATGAGTAGATATCTATAGAGAAAAAAACAGTTTTAGTTAGATGACAGTCATCCTTAATATTTTAACCCATAATGAATGATTGAGGCTAGGATCCAAAATAACAATGCACAACTAAGAAGAGGGATGTCGTAATCTTATTGCGAATTTATGAAGGTAGGTAAAAGCAATTCACCAATTGCTAACTATGAAATTCCTAGATTTTTTGAGATTCATTGAATCTATCAATGGAATATTTAATCTCAGATTATGCTATGCTATTTGTTACTAGGATACCGAGGATCACAAACTAGATGTGAATAACCATAAAAATACTCTTGGCACTCTCGATGTTATTTATCAATGAAAATTTTCATGATGTCCATTATTACTCTTTATAGTTACTATTAGTGTGCTGGTTAACCACACACGCTCCACTAACTACTATAAAGTATATTGTGCAATTTTATGGATTAGCATACTTTTCAAATTTTCCTAAAGTAACTAAGATTGGGTTTTTATAAAAGATGTTTTAGTTACTTTATAGGTCCCTTACTTAAACTCCCCTTATAGTATGGCTTCGTAAATGAGGCATATTAACGATTTGACTGACTTAGTATTATACATATAGTAATTATTAAACTTTTAATTTTACATATAGTATAAGGTGTATTTTAAAAACTTTTCTAAATACTATGTTTAATTTATAAATTTGGAAATTAATAAAATTAAATCAATTTAAATTAAATCAATAAGGATTAAACAATTTATTTACTATTAATCAATTAATAAAAAAAATCCTAATCCAATACCCTCTAATTTCGAAATTAGGGTTTGGGATTTACCAAATTTATAATTATCCAATTTTAAGGCATTGAAAACTAATAATTATCAAAAAAAAAAAAGGAAACCCTAAAGAACCCTATCAATTTCGAAAAAACAAGAAGGAGGTTAGGTTTTCTAATACCCTTGCCCAAATCGAAAATCACCACAAAAGTATTTTTGATCTTATTCAACTTTCTGCAAGATCACAGAGAAAATATACTCTGATACCAATGATGGGTTTTATACATATGAAAAATCATATTTTAGGCAGAAAAATGAAACCCTAAGTTTGCATACACCCTAAAGGATTTATGTTCTCACTATGATTTGCAAACAACAATTTGAATTCAAGAAACCCTAAAGTACATTGCTATTTTCGAAATTGAGAAGGGTTATTAGAAAACATACCTTTTAGTTTTTTATTGCAAATAAACTTGAATTCCTTCTTTGTAGATCTTAAAAAAGCTAGCACCACAAATGTTGTGCCTTTGATGGCTCACACCCAAACACTAGAAGTTGGAGGCTATTGAAGAGAGAGGAAAGGGAAGAGGATTTTCATTTCTTCCTTGGGATATGGGATGACCGAAATTTTCAAGAAGAAAGACCCTTTATATAGGTGACTAGAGGGGGCTTGGATAAGGCATGTTTCCTTGGATAAGCCTTATCCCTTTTCTTCCCCCCCCCCCCCCCCCCCCCAAGTTTCCTTAGAGCCCAAGAAAACATCTAGAAACTATCTAGAACACCTCTAGAATTTTCATCCACCCTTAGGGATGTTCTAGAGTTTCTCAATGTTCAAATTTTGAACATTGTCACCTTTAGTCCTTCCACTTTTAATTATTACAATTGATCTCAAAATTAATTCTAATTAATTTCTAATTAGTTTATAATCAAATAATATAATTTTTAATTAATATATTTTTCTCAAAACATATTAATAAATTATTTATTTTGATTTCTAATTAATTTATTAATCATATAATAAATTAATAAATCACTCTCTCTCTCTCCAAATAGTATTCCAATTTCTTACTAGATTTGAGGGCAACCCAAAAGGAATTTGCTAATAATTTAAGTTTATAATAATTTAGTTAATGGCTAAGACATGTAATCCAATACTTTCACCCTTAAATAAGCCCTAGCCTCCATTATTGAAGATCTTGAGCTTAGTTTGTGTTTTTGGTGTCTTGAAAGAGAAGGAGGCATCCTTGGTGTAGAGATCTAGCTTGCAAGATTTATCATCATTTTCTATCTCACATTATAGACCTTTATAAGTGTTCAAGATCCAAGTTTTATTGTCTTATGTTTCTAGATCTAGGTTTTTGTCCTTTATCTTCAAGTATGAGCTGGTTAGGATGGTGGGATTCCATAAATTTAACATCTTTATGGGTCCTTGAGGTCCCTTGAAGAACATAAGGTTCATATATGAAGTTTATTAGTGTATTAAGCTCCATGCATGAGATTTTTGGTGTTGTTTCTCCATTTGTGACCTATCTTGAGCTCTAAACTTGCATTACACATTCATGGCTGAAAAGCATCGAATCTTTAGATTGCATTGGACGTTATGAATCCATATGAAAGGATTGGGTGGATGGATTAATGGATTCTGAGCTGAATCCATCGAGTTGATAACGCCTAGTTTCCATGACATGGCGGTCTACTCGCCACGACGTTACGATTGGGAGGCTGTTTTAGACAGACTGGGTCACGATGTGGTGGCATGGCCATCACGACATGATAGTAGAATCGATCGTGACTGAGTTGGATCTTAACTGAGATTTTTATCGAGCCTGAGTTCTTCTCTACAGCGTGACCATGGATTGATCACGATGTGGAAGACTTCTGAAGACAACGTTGACCGTTGGATTTTTGACCGTGTAGACTTTCGGTGAAATTGTTAGTTCTAGATTGTTGAAAAAGGTGTTACCTTGTATGATTCGATAGGTGGGTTGTAGCACATGTTTCGTGACATTGAGTTGTGGTTTGTGTGAGTTCATGAGAGATGTGAGTCCTCGCACTATATTATGTTGGTTGCTAGATAGTCTTTGTGACTCTTGCATGAAAGAATGTTGTTGGATCACAACACTTGTATGAAAGACTGTTGTTGGATCACAAAACTTGTTTGTCTTTGTGACTTGCATGGAAGATCATAATTGGATCATGGCAGAAAGGTTATTGTTGGATTGTAGTCAAGAACTGATTGTATGACTATGGTTTAATCATAGCATTCATATGGTTTGAAGCATGCCCCTATGGATAGAGTCACTAATATGTATGGTATGTGGTATTTTGGGGAACTCAGTATGCTTTGTGCTTACAGTTTATATTTCAAATGTTTAAGGTACTTCTAGTTCTAAAGGGAAGGGCTCGGCTTGAGTGCACCGAATCCTCTATAGTTTAATTTTGCATTATTTATTTTTGATTTACTCTGATACTTGAGAATACATTAAAATTTGGTTGGCTTTTGAACAAATGATTGTATGGTTTTGATGGTTTGAAAATGAAAATTTTTGCTAGTTATTTTTTGGGGGTTACAGCCTCACGTGAGAATGAATATGGGCCACACATTTAATCATCTGTCGCTTAAGCGTTACAACATACATGCAAGATGGTAGATATTATATATATATATATATATATATATGAGTATAAAATTTAGTATATTCATGTATAAATACTGTGTGGTATATTAAAATATGATTAATCTTATATGTTGATTCAAATGTTGTAACGCTCTGTTCCGAATTGACTTCTAGTCTGAGGCTGTGCGCCGAAGGTGATGGGTTTTGAGCATTCTAACACCCCTAAGTGTACATGAAACCCTAGAAAACCTTGGATCTATGTTTGTCTAAAATACATGCAAAATTTGATTTCCAAGGTTCATAATCCTATCTAGCATACATGGGGAACTTTTAATCTAAAAGATGGCTAGAATTACATACCTTGTAGTTGATATGATTGCTTGAAAACTTTGAGAGCCTAGCACCCTAAATGTGATGCCTCAAATGCTTCACACAACACCGAATGCTTTGGAATAACTTTAGAGTATGTATAACACTTGTAAAAATCGGCTTGCCCTCTCTTGTTCTTAATGTAGCCGATTTTGGTGAGTATCATGTTCCTTATATAGTGTGTCACATCTAGGGTTACACCATGTAAACCCTAATGTGACATGACTCTTCATTTCCAAAAACCATGGGTTTGTAACTCCCATTGAGCATCCATGGAGCATCCTATGGGTTTAACCCAACTTGACAATTCATGGAGCCTTTAGCCCACTATACAAGTTATGGATGATTTACATAATCAAGCCATATATTTAATTAGTTATCTTTTGATCACTTAATTAATTCCAAATTAATTCTTGATCAATACTAATTAAATAATACTATTAATATATTAGAACTTATAATATATTAATAAACCACAAGTGTTATTTCTCTCATTAAGTCTATCCAAATGCATGATTTCATGCAACCCAAATGGATCATGCCACGTCAGAATCAACAGGGACCAATGTCAAAATATTCTATCATCTTCCTCATTCTAACGAAAGTAAAACAATATCACCCATTCTCTACTCAACCTCAACTTTTCGTTAACAAAACCCATCAATTATTCGTTAATCAAAGCAAACATCAAACTTTCGAAACTCGTTAGCAACCAAGGCTTAGTTACTAGACCATCTATATCTATAATTCGTCCTTAAACCATCGAGTGCCAAATCACAGGTCTTCGTTAGCAATTAACATTCACGCGTCAACTGTCGAATTCATCTTCACGCAACAAATCGAATATTTTCAAAGCCCAATGAACAAACATCTGAGTTTGTTATTCCATCCAATTTCCAGACTTCGTTTGTTGTTCAACCAAACACAAATTCCATGCTACGTTATCATATCAATACTCTAAGTATCAACAAACCTTTGCTTTTCATTCAAGAACTCGTCAACAATCAAACAAAAATCAAAACCAGTCTCCAAACTTTCGGAATCCAAATTACCCTTCACTTTTTGTTACTAACCCAAAATCGATTTCACTTCTTTCGTTCAATCGACTTCCAAACATCAATAGTTCGTCCTTTGGTAATACCAAACTATCATCGACCTCATCAGTTCTTCAACATCAAAAGGTAAAATCCTAAGACTCAACTCAAGGAAAAAAGAAACCAAATCGACTTAACAAGATCGACTTCAATTGCAATTGATTCCAAAAATATTCAACATTTGCAACCCAAATCAGTGGACAATCGATAATTACATCAGTATACAAACTTCGCTATCGACATATCAATGCTCGACTTCAAGGTTTCAATTCCAATCGATATCAAACCCAAAATTCAATAGGTGACCATCGACATCTCCAGATTTCGAAACTTTCACAGACAACTATGAACAACCTAATGCAATATACCAAAATCAATCGATCGAACTTTGACTCCAAAAATTCAACTTTCAAACCAATTCCAATTCATCAGGCCTTTGAAGTTAATCAATTGAGATCTTCGCTTTTGATTAGCACACATCCTTCTCAGTCAATTCTTAACAATCTACAATCGACATCGATACTTATTCCAATCGATGACCATCGATGACGAACCGAAATCAGTTCTTTCTTAGAGAAAACCACTTGTTCGACCTTATGTAAGAAACTTTCATTTTCAATTCCAATCAACACTAATCGAAATCACGACTCTACTTTACTCAAATTGATATTAGATTTCGATTTCAAAACCAATGTGAGAATAATCCAATCATGAAATGAAGAACAATTGGATAAAGAAACTGTTAAGAGTTGAGCCAAACGTACAAGCAGATAAAGCATATGTACAATGCTACTGACGAAAAACAACGTGATTTTAATCCACTATATCTGATCAAAGTAATTGAATTAATTGGGCTTAAAAGGAAAAATTGCGATTGAATTATCATTTTCATCACAAGAAATGGATCATGAACAATATCAATCCATTGAAATTGGGCTTAGTTTGAATCGATGAACAACAAAAAATTGATTGGGCTCAATAATTAATCAAAACAAAATTAACGTTTGTTTTGGGCTTGATCAATAAAAAATAATTGGATCAATCAATGGGGTTGAAACAGATTTGATCCAATGAGGCAAATCGATCAAAAATTGAAAAACGAAAAAACACGAATCAAAATCATGGACGTTTTGGAATCCATTTGAGAATTTGAGATACCTTTTTGACGAATTGGTATCCATTTTCAACGAACGAATCAAATTTAGAAGATCTTGCTTCTTTTGTCGGAATGAGAAAATCTCCAATTTGAACATTGTACCACCCACGATGCATGTTGTACAACTCGTTCTTCGTGTTCTTCATCGATCCAAGAACATCTTCAAAAGAACCACCAACACTTTTGGGTTTTGATTTCAAATTCAATGCAACATTTGGAGATTGGTGCTTTGGAACCCAAATTTGCTTCATAGATTTCGACTTCACAACATTTGACGATTTTTGTGAGTAAACTCGCTTGTTTTTGAGATTGATCTTCTTCTTTTTCTTTCTCATCTTTTCGCATCTTGAAGACTTGACTTCATGAACAAACCCACTTTCCACAACTTGAAAATTTTGAGTTTGAATCAAATCTTTTGGAGTTTGATACTTGGGAATTTCTTGCATCACCGGCTTCCGATAAGGAATCATTCCTTCAGACGAATCACCAGAACACAAAATATCATCGATTTGAAGTCCAATTGAGCAAAAAAAAAATTTCATCTTGAGAATCAACTTGGAATCCTTTTTCTTGAACATCAAGAATATCATATTGAACTCCATTGTCTTGAACTTCTTTTCCTTGAACATCATGAACATCAAGAACACGATGAACATCATCAAGAACATGTTCTTGAGCTTCACGACAATTTGCATAATATTTAAGTCTATTTCTTCCCGATTTACAATTAGCAAGAAAAATTTCTTTTATGACTTCACCATTTCTCTTATTTCTTCTTCTTTCTTGATATGTTGTAATCAATCGATCAAACAAATCTTTGTTTTGATAAATTGGATGACCAATGAATTATCCCTTCTCATTCCTTTCTCCATTTGAAATAAGTGCATCTTCACTTTGCAATCCAAAAGTCAAGCGATAAAGAATTGATTCAAAAGAAGTGTATTCGTATAGAAAATTATCACTTCGAATCAACCATTTATCCATAATTTCTTCTTTTCTTTTGAATCAAATGATATGAACTTGGGTTTTCTAGAGAGAGAAAGTGAATATGAACCAAATTCTAGTGAGAAAAAGTGGTACAAAGAAGTATTCTAGAGAGAGAAAATCGAATTATGGATCAAATCAAGGAAAAATTCGATTTCTAGAACACAAGACACTCTCTAAACATGAAGATCAATAAGAACATGAAGAATCACCAAATCAAGATAGCCATCAAGGATCAATTCTTGATCCAATCAAGAACACCTTCTCTAATACCAATTTGTAGTGGTGTTGATTATGATGGCATGTACGGAATTAGAAAAGATCTAGTGAATCATCATGTAAACTCAAGAACACAAGGAGTAAATAAATATGTGTAAGCTCGTATTAGATCTAGAAAGGATATACAAATGGGTTTGTACAAAATTTCTCTCTCTAGTCTAACACTTCAAAATGGTTCCTTCTAAATATGAGAGTCACTCACTTCCTATTTATTGGAAATACAACTCATTTACACATACAAAGGAGTAAAGTACAAATACATCCAAGAGTGACTTTGCACCCTAACATAGGGGTGAAATAGACCCGGTATCCGGTTGAAATAGAACGAAGGGAAAAGTTGAGCACCCAAATATGCTCGACATTATCCTGTTGAAATAGACCGAAGGGGCAGGTTGAGCACCCAAATATGCTCGGCAACATCCGATTGAAATAGACCGAAAGGAGTAGGCCAGCACCCGAATATGCTAGACAATATGTTTAGTTGGTATGTGGTATGGTGGGGGAACTCACTAAGCTTTATGCTTGCAGTTCAGTTTGTGTTTCAGGTATTTCTAGCTTGAAGGGAAATGGGCAGGCATGATTGCATCGTATCACACTATGATTTCCCACAATAGAGATTTTGGGACTTATGCTCTGATAATACTTTTCTATGTTTGGTTTTGTTAAAATACTATACTCGCCGTATGTTCACATTCCTTTTGAAACTGATGATCTTTCGGATATGAATTTAGTAACTTTAAAAATGAAATTTTTGGGTTGTATTTTTGGGGATGTTACAAATAGCGTCGCTATTAATACTTTAAAAAAAAAAAGAACCATCCACATGTAGGAAAACGATGCGAAATATATGAATTTGAAACATTAATTGTTGAGTATGTAATTCAAAATTTTTAAATTTAATAAGAGGACATTTACAAGTTAACTACTAAATATGTGATATATATATTGTAGAAAGTTTATCGGAACATTTAATAAAACTTGAAACTAGTTGGACGTGTCATCATCTTGGTTCCTCTAGTAGTTTCCACTGCTATCACTTGGTGCATCAACGATCAGACTTATACTTCAATTAGCACACTAGACATGGGGTAAGCAAGCATTAATTGAAGATTATTTAAGTACAATATAAATATCAACATAAACTTATAAGTTTAACCAAAAATTTAACTATCAAAATTTAAGCAAACTACAATTTTCCAACATTTCAAACTATCAAACTATAACCTAGTTACAAATTACTAACAAAACATACTATTTGTTTTGGTAAAAATTTAACAAACTAATTTCCTAACCAAATTAGTTAGTATAGTGCGATGTTCAAAATGAAATGTGACAAGCTAGAATGCTTAATATTCTTGAAATAAGTTGAAGATCTTGGTCGTGCCTAAGATTTTGTCGGGGGTCTTCTCAAAGATTTTGAATTTGCCCGACTGACACTAGCTACTCGACTCGCCGACCTTTTTGTGGAATGTAGATTTTGGATCTTCTAGTGGTGACACGATAGGAAATTTTGATCCCCTAGTCATATATTACTAAAATAAACAAAGGAGCAATACAAAAATGAAATAAACATAATAAACGAAAAATTGAAAATGAACAGTGCCCACTTTGTGGCAAATAATTCACTATGTCATGGGAGCTGGTTACACAGAAAAATAAAATAATGCAGAAAAGTAACCTTTTGCGGTTTTTATCCCACAAAAATGATCGATTAACTAAAAGTAATTAAATTGAAACTAAAATACGTCGTTCTCTGACAACGACACCAAAAACTTGATGTGCAGATTTATACCTACTAGTTTTAAATTTATAAACCTAACCGACTTAACTAGTTAAAATGCACTTAGGGAGCATACCTAGTCCAATTATAGTATAGAAAAGTAAGTTTGATGTTGAACACATGGAATAGATTTAGCTAATAAATAATTCTAAAACTTAAGTTAGAAAGAACAACTAAAAGTTTGGGGGTTTTTACTGATTTTACAAGATCAACAACTTAAATCAATCAACTAAAAATTAATCGACTATTATAACCAAGCAGGAAAAGAAAACAATTATTAATTTAAGTTTTTAAGAGTACTTTCGTTTAGTGGGGGTCTCCTTCATGAATCTCTTTGAGGATGAACTGGGCTTCATTATCTTCAAGACATCTAAGATAAGGACCTGTTGCAGATTTTCTAAACAAGATACTTTCAATAATATTGAACCGGGAGGCTTTGATTCTGAAGGTCCTTAGGCATTACTCATTTTCATAATTGATCCATTTTACATATATTAACAGATAGGTTGGATCCAAAATTCATTGGGATTGAGATCCTGGGGTCCAAGATCTTGGAAAGGTACCACTTCTCCTTGGATGTCTTCTATCACCGACCTAATGACATGGAATATAAGGATTTTGGCATCTAGATCGATCTTGAATGTGGAACAAAGATTGGCAACTGTATCTGCTCCAATAGTATCTTCTCTAAGTACTTGTTTGACGTCAAAATCTTGGAACTTGGATGCCGAGTTTTTTACTATCTTCATGTATGAAGCTAGGTTTTCATTTTTCATTACATATTCTCCATTAAGTTAGTTAGTAACTAGTAATGAATTTGTATGTACCCGAAGTTTTTTGATCCCAAGATCTTGAGGGATCTGTAAACCCAATATCAGTGCCTCGTATTATGCCTCATTGTTGGTTCCTTGAAAATCACTACTCACTGCATGGGGTATAATGTCCCTTTTTTGAGATATTAGTACGAATCTAAGACTTGGCTCCTTAGAACTAGAAGATCCATCTGTAAAGAGAGTCCATTTTGTTGTTTCTTCTGTATCTTAAAGCCACTGAATTTCCTTTTTAGCTTCAGGGTGAAGATCCGGACTGAAATCATCCATAAATCTAATAATGCATGTGATTTGATTGTAGATTTTGGCTCATATCTTAAGTCATATGTACTTAATTGTACAGGCTACTTAGCCATTCTTCCTGACATCTTAGCTTTTTTCATCACATTCTTAATCAGGTAGTTAGTTTTAACACAAATAGAATGAGTTTCAAAAATGATGGCGTAGTTTAATTGAAGCACAAACAAGAGATAAGATTAGTTTTTCAAGATGTGAGTACTTTGTTTCAGCGTCTAAAAAACTCTTACTTACGTAATACACAGGATGTTGAGTGTCATCTTGCTCATTGAACAAGACTACACTTGATGCATTCTTGGACACTGCTAACTATAGGAACAAGGGTTCTCCATCTTTAGGCTTGGCTAACAAAGGAGCCGAAGATCGATACATTTTCAGCTCTTAAAATTCTTTTTAACGGTCTGATGTTCACTCAAACTTTTTGTTCTTCCGTAAGACACCATAAAAGGGTTTTCATATTTCAGATTCCTTGGATTTAAAACTATTTAGGGTTGTTACTCTACTTGTTAATCTTTGAACATCTTTGACAGAAGATAAGGACTGTAAATTCAAGATAGCCTTAATTTGTTTTGGGCTGATTTTAATTCCTTTCTTCTTTACCATGTAGCTGAAGAACTTACTTGCTTTGACACCACAATGACATTTGGAAGGTTTGAGCTTCATGTTGGATTGATCCAGGATGTTGAATGCCTCTTCAAGATCTTGGAGATGATTCTCGGCTTTCTTGGATTTTACCACCATGTCATATATATATATATATATATATATATATATATATATATATATATATATATATAGACTTCTATTGTTTTTCCAAGTTGATGTTTGAACATCTTGTTTATTAACCTTTGGTATGTTACACATGTATTTTTTAAACCAAAAGGCATTGTTGTATAACAATATATACCTGTTGGAGTTATAAAGCTTGTATCTTCTTGGTCTGAAGGCTCCATTTGGATTTGTTGAATTTCGACTGAAGCATCCATGAAGGTAAAGATCTCGTGACCTGCAGTTGCATCTACAAAAGAATCTATGTGTGGGAGAGGAAATGGATCTTTAGGGTATGCTTTATTGAGATTCATGAAATCTACTCACACTCTTAATTTTCCATTCTTCTTTTCAACTACCACCACATTGGCCACCTATTTTGGGAAGTTTACTGCTATGATCATCTTGGAATTGAGCAATCTTTCAACCTTTTCTTCGATGATTAAGTTTCTCTCAGTTGCAATTTTTATTCTTTCTTGATGAATTGGCCTGAAAATTGGATAAATGTTAAGTTCATGGGTTATAACATCCTTAGATATACGTGTCATATCTTCATGTTTCCAGGCAAATGTTAATTCTCTATTTTGAGGAACTTGGTAAGATCATGCTCAAGATCTTGGTCAAGATTCACGCCTAGTAGTACCTTGATTTTAGGATCCTCGGGGTTTAGCAAGACTTCTTTGACTTCGTTTTCCTTGGATTCCATAAAACCTCGTACATTTTTCTTTAATTGTTATGCCTACCTAGGAATAATTGAGTTTTTCATTGAGGTGGAATAGCAATCTTTGGCTTATTGTTGGTCAATGTTGATCTTGACTACTCCTTATGGTGTAGGCATCTTTACACATTGATGGTAAGTTGAGAGGAAAAATTTTATGTCATGGATCCATGACATGCCTAAGATAATATTATAAGAAGAAAAAGAATCAACAACACAAAAATGTTGGATAGAGTTAACTCCCTCTATGTATATTAGTAGGTCAGTTTAACCACTAAATCCTACTAGGAATAAGGATCTTCAGACTATCTCAAATTATGGTATGTTCATCTTGTTTAGAGTCTCTAAAAGGATAATGTTGACCGAACTACCACCATCTATCAATATTCTTTGAACAAAGTGGTTAGCCACATAGAGTGTTATGACTAGTCTTTCTTGTTGGTCAAGAAAGCATTCTTTCTTGGCTTATACTCCTTTTCCATCTTGGAACTTCTTGCATGTTTCTTGGTTGCAGAATAAGAGGTTCCACAAACTTCAGATCCACCAGAGACAAAATTAATTACCTTGTCTTCCGAAGGAGAGGACAACATTAACCCTATGGTTCTCAGATCTTGAGTAAGGTTTATCTCTATAAGATTTTTGGGAGGAGGATTCATTCCTCCTGTTAGGATGATCGTAGGACGAGTTTGTCCTCTATTAGGTCTTTTTGTCTTCTTCTAGCCTAATTAATCACAATGCTCTATTTATGACCTTGTCCAATTTCTTACATGGTTTCATGCAAAGACACTTGTAAAATGGAGAATCTTTCTTTAGTCCCATCTTGAAAGCTTCCACGACTGTTGCCACGTCTAGATGTGGGATATCTAGGACATCCTTCATAAACCTATTAGCATAATCTCTCAAGGTTCATCGGCGCCTTGATTTATTATGCAAAAATCACTCGTTAGTTTTTCAAAAGATCTACTACAAGAAAATTGCTTGTTAATTAAGTTAACCAAATGTGCGAAGGAAGTAATAGATCAAGGGGGAACATTTAGGAACCATTTTAATGTGGATCCTGTAAGGATTGAAACCTCTTTGGAACTTCTATTTCGCATATGGGGTGAGAATCTTGAAATCATGTGGTTGATAGGTGAAACCTCTAGTATTGGTTGAATGACACCTGATAGGTGAAACCTCTAGTATTACATGAGTTCCTTTTCCATAATTGGACTTATCCCAGGATCTTAGGTTCTAGGTGGGATGTTGAATATCCCTTGAAGATCTTCGGATATAGGACCTACCGTACTACGAGCTCCTCTATCTATGAAGATGCGAGTCTGCTTGAGTGTGAAGTCTCCGGATTGGCATTCTGAAGATAGTCCAGTCTTGAAAATTAGGATCCTGGGCTGCAAGACTAAAGATGGAGTTGATTTTGTTTCCAGGGATCTTCTCAAACTTGAGACCAATGCTTCCATTCGGTCGAATATCATCTTGTTTGTTTCACTTTGCTCAGTGATATGTCGATCCATTCTGGTCAACATATTTATGATCTCGGTGTTTTAGACCATAATTGGTATTTCCTAAGTTGCACTTCCTGAGTATTAGACCGGTGATGATGTTAGTAATGTCCTACTAGGGATCTCGATGCTCTTTCTTTGTGAGGTGGCTGTAGGTGTTGGGGAAAGGCTTTGACCGACCGAGATGGATGTGATAGTGCTAGAAGTAGATTGTGGTAAAGAAAACATTTTGGTGCAAAAATGTGTAAGTGATTGAAAATCTAGAAAAAATACAAACTTTTCGAGTAAATTTAAAGAGAAAAATGTAATAACACCATTTGTCCCACGGATGGCGCCAATTTGTTTTGGTCAAAAATTAACAAACGAATTTTGTAACCAAATTAGTAAGTGTGGTGTGATGTTAAAAAAGAAATGTGAAAAATAGAGTGCTTAAGATTCTTGAAATAAGCTGAAGATCTTGGTTTGGTTGTGCTCAAGATCTTGGGAAGAATGTAACTATCTTTAGAAAACTATTTAATTAAGTTGATTCGCAATTAAGTGTAAGCAAGCGTATTTGAAATATTTGGGAGAAAAATAATGTTAAAAAGGTTAACAGGTAATTTTGCGTAAGAAAGTTGTAAGATACTTGAAAAGGTATCAATATACCACATAATATCTTGATAAGTCGATGTGAAATCTAAAAAAGTGATCAAATAAATATGCAATAAATATTGTAATTCATACAATCATAAACGAGTCAAACTTAAGCAAGAACACAGTGATGTACTAGGAAAACCTTTAATCCTTTTGGATCATCGACATAAAACCCCGGGAGGTGAAAAACTCATCTACCATAGAACTTATATTGAATCGTAAATAAAAGTTACAAGTGCTAGCTGATCTTATGAAGAGTGTGTTTGTGCTCAAGTGTCGAAAGAATTAGAAAAGAATAAGAAGAAGTGGATGTGTATGTGTGTATTGATCAACTAGTCTTTTATACATAATAAGAATAACCAAAAATCCGAGATTCTCGGGATTCTCCTTGATCTTTGCTTGATCTGGATTTCTGAAGGGTCTTCAACGTTCATGAGGCATTGATCACGAGTAGTTGACTTTGGCATATTTCTTTTTTCTTAAGTTTCAAGTCCCTGCATAAGATTTTACAAGAAAAACGATGACAATCTAGGATACCGAATAAATCCAAGAACATATATTTGCCCTGGATGTTAGTTTGAGTTTAACATATAAATGGTAAGTCAAATTTTTTACCCATAACATTTATAAAAACCGCGCCGAGATTATCAATCAAAATAGGTTTTTTGCGTCATTAAATAAGAAATAGTGGTGCGAAATATGAAGTAACAACAACAATCAAAACCCTAAAAAAATGACAAAATTGAATAAATAAAAGCAAACTAAATACATAAACGAATCAGAAACTAATACCCAAAATCACTAAAATTTTCGAAATGGGCGTGATGCTAGAGCCTCACGCACAAGTCGTCCCCAAAAATCATAAAAGAATGATCGAATAGAGCTCTGATATCATGTAAACTACTGAGCAACTGAGACAAAATACAACTAGAGTTTTATTATTATGAAAGAAAAGTATAATTACAAAGAAAATTTAAATAAATAGAAAAACATATTAGTTTAAACCTAACTAAATTGATAAACATAAGCCAAAAAAAGTCCAACGTACGATTTCCTTATGCAATATATCTATTCATAGCTTGAAAACTTGTTTGAATATAATTATGACATAACTTTTATGAAATACATGAAGAAATAAAAATATCACTATGCGTGCCTAGATGATCTTGTCAACTGGCGTAAAACTTTTAATTCAACAAGATGTTTGTTCATGCGTTGTGCATGATTAAAATTAAATATAAATCTAACAATTTTGGAAACAATTTTAATACAAAACTAATTACAGCTATGTCATTATAATCATATTGCATATTATCTAATAATAATATTTTTATCACAAAACTTGAACATAAAACACAATGACATGTAAACACTTCAATATAACCAACATTGACAATAAATTTAATAATACATAGGAATTATTACTAAGAAAATAAAACATATTGATAATATTGCAAATGTCACATGTGAATGTCGTATTATTGTGGAAACTTTTTTGTGAATATCATATGGTGTAAAAAATAGAATATAAGGTATTCTATGTGATAAATTTATGTGCTCCGTATTTCTTATAGAAATAAAGCGTAAACCATATAGAATACAACAAAGTAAATCATAAATCATACGCACGGCAACAAAATCAAATTTTCATGAAAGCATAAAATTAAAAATTTTAAGATACATTATTAAAAACAATCAATTATTGATATGAAAATACAAATAACTGAGCTATTGTTTGTCTTATCGTTTTACCGAACGTTACTTTCAAGGAAACGGATATGGAGGACGTTGAGTTGATCTCGTTTATATAAATTTGTATATTCATCTTCCTCATTCAATATAAATACATGTGCCATATTGTAGAGTTTTAAGTGTTCTCAAATCTTTTTATTTTCCATCTTATGCATCAAACTTTAGCAATCTCATCTACATATGTGAATTATTTATAACTTTATATTAACCAATTAAATATAATAATTACCACTTATTAACCATAATTAAAAAAAACTTTTCAGTTGTAGTGATTAATTATTTTAAAATAGACATTATAAATACACATAACTAAGCATATATACATAAGTTACAATACTTTTGAATAGTAGTGACTAATTATTTCTTAATTAAAGACTTGAGAGTTTCAAATGAATATGATGTAATTTTTTTTCTCTCTCTTTCTCTCTCTCTCTCTCTCTATATATATATATATATATATATATATATATATATATATATATATATATATATATAATGTTTCAATAAACATAATATACGTTTTTAATTCTTGAAAATAAATGTTAAGTGACTACTTTTAATTATGTTATCTAAATGCGTAAGTATTATTTTTAATTAATCCTATTTGAATTGTCCCACTCTCCCACTTGAGGAAATGATGAGCATCCAAAGAACACACATCATTTTATGACTTAAACTTCCATTAACCTTGTCTTAAAGTGACACTTAAACTAACATAAAAAGCTTTAGATGCAAACTATTTATTTGTTTATTTATTAGGTATTTAGCATGTAAATGTTTAATTTCTATCAATGACGTGATCAAAAGTACTACAATTGTCATTATTACTAACCATACGAAACGACCACATACTTTATCATCATCATGTTTCAATGAAGAGAAAGTCAAGATGTATATTGTAGATATTAAGAAAGTATGTTATGATTTTAGGACATAGAAAATTTATTTAAGTGTAATTTTGGTAGTCCTTATTATACTTCTTTTAGGCTATGAGATATGGAGGCTACGTCTTATATACATAGTTATATGGCGAAAGGGTCACAATATATACACCGTCCTCATAATATGTGGTACTGACATGACAAGGTTTTAAATACTTAGGCATGTCATCGGTTGACCACCCACTTTCTCTCTATGAATACCTAAGGTTTGGCGTGGAGACGACGTCCCTCCCCCTTTTATGTTTACCCCAAAAAAATTATATTCAAATGGTGGTTAAAATGTTTATGTATCTTTTTATTGATGTACTATTTGTAAGTTGAAAGGGATTGTACAATAATTTTTTTCCCAAACATTGAAAATAATAAATTTATTCTTACAAAAATAATGAAGATTTAAAAAAAAAATAAATAACAGTTTTCAGAGTTATTTTGTATATTAATTAACAATAATAGTTAAAAAGTAACATAAAATTACTTATATCTACATTTATCGTTGAAACTAAAAGATGCTCACATATGTAAAATTTAAAATTAAGCAATCACAAAAGTTATTAAAAAATAACACTAAATCCAAAATAATTTATTTATGCACAAACAATAGGTAGATGCCATTGGTAATATTATTCAAAATAATTGAAATTATATATATATATATATATATATATATATATATATATATATATATATATATATATATATATATATATATATATATATATATATATATATATATATATATATAAACTTAGTGTAAAAATTATTATGCCAATATTAATGTATAATTTAACCATTTTAAAAAATATATATTTGTTAATATTTCAATAATATTTTTTTTAACATGTGCAACGCATGACTATTCGTCTAATTTAATATACACTAATCAAAGGTTACAAGGTCTACTCATAGATTTATGGGTCATATGCTAAGAAGAAAAATGGGCCCCTAAATAAACTATTTTAATATATAAGGAGAACAAACTTAAGACACGGAATTGTTCTTATGGAAAACATAAAATTAAATAAATTAATTAAAAAGGAACAAATGTAATTTTATAAAAAGTTTAAGGGCTAATTATGTAATTTTTGAAAACTGGTTTGTTAAATATATTGAAAGAACGGGTTGATTATGAAATATGTACCATAAAGTAATGACCAAAACTCTAACTTTAATTTAAAACATCAAAATGCTATAAACAAGAATGAAGCTACATTGCTTTACGCGCTTATGCCAATTGGCTACCAAAATTTATGTAAAATCTTGAATAAAATCATATATATTTAGGAGAAAATGACAAAAATAGTCATTTACATTAATTACATTACAAAAATAGCCAAAAAAAAAACCAAATTTGCAAAAATAGCCATGAATTTCACAGATGAAATAGCCCCATTTGCAATTTGGGCTGTCCATCTGCGAATGTACAAGCAGCTAAAGCACAACTGTTCTTTAGCTGCTTGTATATTCGCAGATGAAAAAGTTTATCTGCGAAATTCCATTCCATCTGCGATTTTCCCCGGATTTTCCTATATAAGTTTTTATTTTCTTCATTTTTCACTCTTCATTACAGAAACTCTCTCTCTCTCTCTCTCTCTCTCTCTCTCTCTCTCGGGGCGATTTTGGCGATTTTTTGAAGAAAATGGAGGATTATTTCAACAATCCCGCAAATATGGTTAGATTTTAACTCTTTTAATGTTTTAACTCTTTATTATTTTATTATTTATTGTATTAGTTAGTGTAACAAAATATAAATTATAATGTTTGTGAAAGGGTAATTTTGTTGTATTTGATAGTTTTAATATTTGTTATTAGTATACTTGAAGTTTAAATGCTATTTTGTTAGTGGTTGTTTGAGTGTACAAGTAGAGACTGCGTAGAGTGTGCATCGGGTGGTTGTACATTTAGTAAAATGATTAGAATATGCTAATTTTTTTAAGTTATTAGTTAAATAAATTGTTAGAATAATGTTTACAATATGTTATTTGTCGTTTGTTTAGTTGTTGTATAACTTGAAAAATTGTATATTCTTATCGTTTAATTGTTTTTATAAATTGAAAAATAGTTAAATAACAGTATGTGCACAATAGTCGTTTGTATATATATTTGTCGTATAAGTAGAAATTTTGTATATATTTGTTTTTGAAGTATAATTTTTTTTATAGTATTGTTAGAAATTGTTTGTATTTGTCGTATAAGTTGAAAATTTGTATATATTTGTCGTATAACTTGCAAAATTGTTAATTTGATTGTCGTTTTATTTGAAAAATTGTTTGTTTATATGGTTAGAAAATGTTATTTTATATAATTAGAAAGATAAAAATTGTTTATATATTTGTCGTTGAAGTTGAAAAATCGTTTAACAAAATGTTATTTGGTTATTTGTGTATGTTATTGTTTTTTATCGTAAATATATTTGTCGTATAACTTGAAAAATTGTTTATATATTTGTCGTTTAAGTTGAAAAATTGTTATACTATGTGTATGTTATTTTTTTTATCGTAAATATATAAATTATTTATTAAATATTTGTATTTGCATTAATAAATTATTATTGTTTATGTACTTATTGCACTTAATAATCATATATTTTAAAAACAAAATATTTGTTTAGTTCTCTAATATGTTTTTGTGTTTTTTGCAGCATGATTTTAATTATTTCAATGTGAAAGCAATTGTAAACTTAAAAGGCTCGGGCTGTAATATATGAGAAGTATTTGAAGTTTTAGATGGTGTCAGGCGTGACATTTTTAGATATACCGTATTTGGTTATTTGTTGGATGTCCCTCGTTTACAAGGGGGCGGATTGTTGTTCCATAAAATGTTCCTTCATCAGATCCGGCCGGACCCGGTTTTATCTCTAGATGGAATAAAACGG
Source organism: Lactuca serriola (assembly GCF_051521515.1). NCBI lineage: Eukaryota > Viridiplantae > Streptophyta > Magnoliopsida > Asterales > Asteraceae > Lactuca > Lactuca serriola. The sequence goes on from NC_136413.1 coordinate 6,685,303, forward strand.
TTATATTTTAGAGTATGCAATACGAAAATGGTATATGGGCTGGAAGAGTTTTGTTTGATTACCGGCTTCAATTTTGGGGAGTATCTAAAAAACATCAGGAAAAAAGTGTCGGAAAAATAAGTAACTAGTAAAAAAAGATGTTTATTGCGTGAGCGGCTATTTCCGAACCATACAAATAGTTCGGTAAAAATCGGCGACCTGAAAAGTTTAATTTTAAATCAAACATTCTTAGAAGTTGATGACGTCGATGTAGTTAGAGTATGTTTGATATACATTTTGTGTGAATGTGTTTTGGGAAAAGAAATAAATGATCGGGTGCCACAAGATTGGTTTTTTTTTTTGCTGAGAATTTGAATGTTTGGAACAGGTATATTTTGTTTACGTTAAAAGTTTTATTTTATTAAAGTTATAATTTATATTATAACTAATTTTGTTTTTTTGTTTTGTTAGTTTCGCTTGGGGTAGCTATCTTTGGGATTTTACTTATGATGACCTTGAGGATACATGGAACAAGATAAATAAATATTTATCACTTCCTGAGCGTCGTCAAACTTTGAAATACTTCGTCTCAGGATTTATGGCTCCAATAAGGGTATAAAAATTTTCTTATATTTAAATTGTTTTATTGTTATGTTATTTATTTTAATTTTAACTTTTATTACTGTAATTGTAAAAAAATTGTAGATATGGATATATGAGATGCTTCCGGCTGTTCGTGCATGTGGATTTGTATTGAGAAAAAATAGAGACATGCCTCGGATGAAACGATGGAGTGGAACAAAAAAATTGAAATGGGTTGACGTGAACAAGATTTTTTAAAAGATACAGGTTTATAAATATTTTGTTTATTATTAATAAACTTCATTATTATACTTTTATATGCATTTTTAATATGTTTAAGTTTTTAGGAGGGACAACCACCAAGACAAAACATGTTACCGAGTGATGATAAGATGACATCTTGTTATTATATGTCATTTCAAGAGTATGTATATGGTGAACGGAAATCAGTTCCATCCCTAGTACGGGACAATTTCAGGAGACAAGACGAATCTTCGTCTAGTATGTCGTCCAGTGGTCGCTCTCATGGTAGAGGTAGGGGCAGTGGGAAACACAACCTAGACGAGGTGTTGAAACGGCTACATGCACTGGAGCAGCATGTGTTTATGAACCGACAACCTACAAAGGTTTTTGTTGAAGAAGTGAATAATGAAGAAATTTGGAATAACATAACTTTTGAGGAGCCTGTAGTATTCTAAAGAAAATATGATGAACGGGTTAGTTACACGCTACATTATTTTTTAAATTTTATTAACATATATGAATATTTGTGTTCATATTTTATATTTGAAAATCTAGGTTGTACAAGATGAAGTGATGAATAAAAATAATACAACTGAAAATATTTTTCGTGATATTGAAGACGAGAAGGTAGTTATAGATATTACCTTTACGATTTAATAATTAATTTTTAATGTGTCTTTCGTTAATAAGTATAATGTTTTATTTTTAATGTAGGAGTTGGGGGACTGGGATGACAATGCGGAGAACAAATTTGATGATGATGTGTTTGATGTAAATGATTATAATGAAGCTAAAGAGGTTCTTATACTTACATTTATTTTTATTTTGTTTTTAGTAGATTGAAACATTTTTTAATTAGAGATTATTGCTTATTAAATTAGGTGTCAGACGAAGATGAAGTAATAATTACGGGAAATGTTGATTATTATGATGATTATGGTGTTGATGGCAAAGAAGTTACACCCGATAAACTGAGGACTCGAAAACCATCACAATATTTGTGCCCTCCTTGCACCGAGGTATTCGTTTAATTTATAAACTTATAATTTTATGTTTATGTTAATTATCTGAAAGATAGAGATTAAAACATTTGAATATTGTTTTTAGTTGCACACGACACCGAAGCAAAAAAGAAGAGTAAAAAAGAAAGTTGATATCAAATCAACAAGCCCCGTTCCTCTTCCAGCTTTTGCTGTTGCTCACGACTTCTCCGTGTTGCGCCTGCAACCTTACGTAGCAGGCGGTGAGGTTGTCATCCAAAATTATTTATTTCATTCATATGATGTCCAACATCGTTTGTTTAATTTCGTGTTAGATAGAGATTTTTGGAGCGCGTTGTTTGGGCATACACACGACGGATGGTTTGAGTCAACGGTAAAATAATTGTTAATTTATTATTTTAAAAGTAATTTGTTTTTTCATCAATAACAAAACAATGATAATTTTGTGCAGCATATAACCATTTGGTATAGACTATTGATGGAGAGACGGTTTGAGGGTGACCGACATACAATACTGCCTCCAAATTTTTTTGTTTGTCATGCTTTGGAAGAAGGGCAGGATGGGAGGGCGTTTATGGCTGGTATTGCTACGTACCCCAACTTCATGGTTTCTTGGTGGGATGTCGATACGGTAAACATAATTTATTATATTCAAAATATTATCGATATTGTCGTTTTGTTTTTGTATTGTGATATATAAAACATAATTTATTTTTTCTTATCCTTATACAGGTCCTATTGCCGATTCATTCATCCCCTAATCACTGGCTATTTGGGGAACTACGATTGGTGTCAATGGAAGTCCATATTTATGACAGTCTCGGTAGAGTGGCTTATCAAAAATTCAAATATGATGGAACCTTTACCAAATTTGAATCTCGGGTGGCAAATTATTTGGACAAGATTAACTATTGGGCCCGAAGGAACATCCCAAGGATTCCATTGAATATGCAATTCATTTATGAAGAAAATGTTCCCCAACAAAGTAGTCATTTGGGAGATTGCGGTGTTTTTGTTTGTATGTTTATGGAGCAATTAGTCTCAGATCAACCAATCTGTGAACTTATTGACCCAAAGAACGCAACTTTAGAGTTTCGCCAACGGATGGCAAATTTTTTTTGGGGGTCGAGTCTTGGTCCTATGTAGTTGGATTATATTTCTGTATATGTAAATTAATGTTGGATTTGATTATTAGTTTATTTTTAGTTTTAACGTTACAACAATTACAACAAAGTAATGACCTACTAATAAATTATCAATACTTACAAGATAAGAACGACAACAACATTCGTTTGAACGTTACAAGTACACGGTTCTAAAAATAAGTACAAATACAACAATTTATTGACCTAACAACTTCAAAACTATCAAAACAATATTAAAAAACTTACAACTTGTAAACAAGAACTGCCAAGAACAACACCCAACTACAAACCAACGCTATCTTCAACTTCTTATTTTCTGATTGAAAGAGCTTATTAAAGTTAGCTACTTTAGCTATTACCATAGATGATTGGTCATTCTCTTCATCAACCCAACTGATAAACTCGCATTTTGGTCCCTATGAATTTAAACATAGACAGTAAGAATTGTTGCCATGTAAACACGAGGGTTTAAATATGAATGACGTTAAGAACATGATACCAAATATGGGCAAGCGTAAAACAATATTCCTGGGTTTTTAGTTGTACCTGAAATCCTAACAATACATTCACCTCCGCAATAGCAGTATGCCATTAGCCTTATTTTTCTATTAAATACAAGTTATTTTCTTAGATAAATTTCTCATAATGACTTACACCCATTTATAGAAGAAATTATATTACAGACAATTATGTTTGACTATGAAATGAACTTGTTTGACTATGAATTGAAAAAGTTGAACTATGAACTGCAGACAAGTACATTGTCTTGTCGGTCAGTTAATGATGTTTGACTATGAAATGAATTGGTTTGACTATGAATTGAAAAAGTTGAACTATGAACTGCAAACAAGTACATTGTCTTGTCTTGTCTTGTCGGCCAGTTAATGATGTTTGACTATGAAATGAATTGGTTTGACTATGAATTGAAAAAGTTGAACTATGAACTGCAGACAAGTACAATGTCTTGTCTTGTCGATTAATGATGTTTGACTATGAAATGAATTGGTTTGACTATGAATTGAAAAAGTTGAACTATGAACTGCAGACAAGTACATTGTCTTGTCTTGTCTTGTCGGTCAGTGATTTTTGACTATGAAATGAATTGGTTTGACTATGAATTTAAAAAGTTGAACTATGAAGTATGAGCTGTAGAGAAACACTAATTTCAATATAATTATAATTGCATTTGTGTGATGATTGTAAAACACTTTCATTGCTTGTGAAAATGAGTACTTACACCGAAAGAAGCTTTTCTCTGCTACCAATATTCTTGCATAATCTTCAAACAACAAATCCTAATACCTTCACAACCATTAAGAAAACGGATACCAACCGCTTTCAATTCTGTTTTGTGGCTTTAGGTTTCGTGGTATAATATATTTCTTTTATTGAGTTATATAATATTTCATGGTAATGTATCTCGATTACTTTTTACTTATCACTAATATATGTTTGTTTATTATGTAGATTCGTACCTTCCTTAGGTGCATGATACCGTTGATATATGTGGGTTACTTACCCCTTCTTGGGAGCTATCTGACAACAATGTAATTCGCAGTGGCTTTAGATGGAAATCATGAACCCCTACTCTTAGCAATTGGTTTGGGAAATTTAGAGTGTGAAGAATCATGGTGATGGTTCATGATGAGGTTAAAAGATTGTTTAGGTGAGGATACAGAGGTTGGTTTCATAAGCAACCTATGTGATAAAATAGACTTTGGTGTTCAGAGTGCCTACCCAGATTCGTATCATGGATATTTTCCTAAAGATATAGCTCGAAAAATACGTGAGTCTGTTGGACATAACAATACGGAAGTCGAATCGTTGTTTTGAAAGTCATGCAATGCATATAGCATTCATGATTTTTACTTGTGTCTGGAAAGGTTGCAAAGTGCAAGTAGGAAACAACCTTTCTGCACCTTGCTTAGGAGTCCAATTTACTGGCTTGACGATATAGCAATTTCAAAATGGACACAAGCATTTTTCCCAAAAGTACGTTACAATGCTAAATCGATTGACGTCCCTGAAATTTTGCAAATTATATCCACACGTGAGTTTCCTATAACAACGTTAATTGAGTTAATCAATACGTCGATACAATCAAAGTATGTTGAACGGGCTGAAGTGGCAGGTAAGGGAGATTGTTATATTTAGTTTTTTTCTTGTGTTAATATTTTTCTAAAATTATCAGATTTTCCAGGGAGGTTGTCTGGTGGGTTGACCCCTTATGTTGAGAGTAAGGTTCAAAAACATGTCAACAAGTCTTATAATTGGATGGCAAGACGTTTGTATGGGGATACATTTGAAGTCGATGACAATTTTTCCACCACGAACGTACAACTTGAACGAAGGGTATGTAGTTGTGGGAAATGACAAAAAAGCGGTATACCATGTGGCCATGCTAATTTCATGTATCGACTTGCATATGGATCTGAGTTGGTGAATACTATACCATCACATGTGCTTTGGGAAATACCAAATGAAACGATGGTCCTGTTACCTCCCTCAATGCAGCAGTTATTCATGTAGCCCCTTTATATTTTATGTGGTATTATGTATTAGTTATTTATGTACCCCGTTCTTTTTTTTTATGTCGTGTTAGTTATTTATGATAAGTTATTAATTAACTTGATGATCGATTAGATCTTCTTAACAGGTAATGCGATGAAGTAAAAACAGTAAATAACACAAGTATAGATCAAGATGTGTCGAATGATTAGATCAAACAATCCTCAGCAGAGCTCGACTAAGAACTTCCACTGTAGAGGATTCTAGGGTTACAAGAATGATAACAATAAACTTGCTGAATAATAACTCTCTGATCGTTCTATTCTCTCGTTACCTTCTAGGAGCATGCAAGCACCTATATATAAACTAAACCCTACTAAACTCACGGATGGACAGGCCCATACCGGAGATACATAATGGACTAGCTAACGAGCCCAATAGACGCAATTATAACACAAAACACGTCCCAACAATCTCCCCTTTTGCATCAAATTGGAGCGAGACTACTTCTTCTTCTTGCTTGGGCTAGCAGCGGGAGCCTTCTTGACAGTATCAAACAGACGTGTGATAAGAGCAAGAATAGTCTGTCTAAACCGAATGTACCATTGAATCATATCATCAAAGTACTTGACATCGTCCGATGTGTTCTGCTTGCATCTGTGGATGATCCCTAAAACGTGCTCCAAACAGGCAGTGGAGTATAGATGTTTGTCTGCCAAGGCGAAAAGACATTTCTGTCCTTCGTTCCTGGTAAACATGACCGAGTTCCTCTTCGAGTCAATCTTCCCCATCTGCATCAGGTTGAGAACACTGGCAGAGCCAACAGGAGATATTGTAGGTTTCTTTTTAAATACGCTCGCAATCTCCTGATCCATCAATGCAACTTCCATGATGTAGCACACGAGCATCCTCTTGAAATGGTCGATGATCGGACCGTATTCAGCTTTGTTGGTGAGGAGGATATTGTGCAAGATAATCCAATCATGGGGATTAAGGTTGGGAAGATCTGCAAGGGAAATAGCATGTTTGGTTTTGGCAGATCCCCGAAGTACCTTGAACCAAACGTTGATGAAGTTACCTTCACTGTACGGCTTCAAGACCCGAACGCTGACAATTTTCTGAGCGCTCCAAGTCTGATATTGGGGTTGAGCAGCCTTCAGATAGAAATTGATTAAGTCCCGATCAACCTGTGGATGAGGATGAGGGAACTCTGAAACGTTGTCAAAGGCATGAAAGATAAACGCCTTTCGGGTCAGTGGCATGTCGAACTGTGAGTCGACAGTGTTGGAACGATCTAAAGAGATCACAGGTTCCAGCCACAAGATACTTGGTGTGTCAATGGCTTCCTTAATCAGCCTCTCAAGAGTCCAGGAAGGAAACAAAGTTTTCCTGCTCTCAAGAAGGTCATGGGCTTCCTTCTGTTTACGTTCGGCTTCTTCAGCCTCTCTTGCCACACAAGCACTGATGTCAGCCTCATTGTTTCGACTTTGCCGCTTGAGAATGTCGTCAATTGTCTCTTTATCATCATCTTCACTCTCCTCAACAATGTTTTTGCCTTTGTCTTTCACACCAGAACCGGAGGCTTGGCCTACTGGAGGAGGTTCGGTTGTGTGAGTTGCTGAAGTAGGAGGTTGTTGAGACATTGTTTCCTTCTCTCCCCCTTGTTTCGGAATGGACACGAAATCAAGGAGCCCTTCGATTTTGCTGAGTAGGGCGAGGGCGGGAGCGAGCTTCTCTGCAAGGTCACGCCTCACAGTGTAGTTGAGAATTGGATCATGTGCTTCTAGGATGTTTGAGATAGCAGAGTGGACATCCGAAACACACGATTTTATTACTTCTCTTTTAGATCGAAGAGATTCAATCTCCTGTTGAGAGTTGGAGAGTTGAATGCTCTTGACCTTCAGAGCGGTAGTCTTCTTTGCAAGAACGTCCATGAGAGTGTTCTCGGCAGCCAAATCTTCTTGAAGCTTGGAGAGACGCTCTTCGATGGTTGTTCGGAAAGCTGAGTTGTCGTCAGAAATTGTTTGACGAAGAGAAGCGAAGGACTTCAACTCAGTTGCGACTGATGTTGCCAGCTGGTGGACAATAGGTTCCAGTGTAGTCTTGGCGGCGTTGGCACTCTCCTGTAAAGACTTTAACAGGGAAGAAGCATCAGTAAATAGTTTATCGACTTTTTCGGTCGCAGCCTGACAGGCTTTGGTGGAGGCATCTATGGCGGTGGTGGCTAAATCAAATGAAGCTTGCTGAGCTTTGGAGAAAGCATCAACAATTTTCTGAACTGCAGCTTCAGATAGGGATGACTGAGAAGTGGAAGAGGAGGCGATGAGTGAGTCAATTTTGTCATGGAGCTCCTGGAGATGCCTTTTGGTGACAGGAGCGTCATCATCGTCATCACTTTGCACTTGAAATGGGCTATAGTAGACCGAGTCAAAAGTCATATTTTCCCCGCCAAGGAGTGGTTCGTCTTCCTCTGATGCGTGACCAGGAGAAGATGGTTGTGGTGAAGCTGGTGGTTCGGTAGTATGGGTAGGTTCGGGTTGGGTTGTTTGTTCGGGTGTAGGTGTGGGTTCGGGTGCTGGGGTGGTTTCGGGTGTTGGGGTGGATTTTGGTGCGTCAGTATGAACCCCCGTATCAGATACGTTGGTTCTAACATCTGCAGTGGTGGTTGTGGTTGCTTCGGTGAAAATTGGTGATGGTATTGGGATAAAAGTAGGTGGTATTTGAGTAGTGGAAGTTATGGGGGGAATATAAATAGGAATGGTTTTAGGTGGAGAGGAAATAGGAGAAGTAGAGACATGAACTTCAGGTGTTGGAGATCGTGGTGGAGTGTTACCACGTTGAGAGCCTCAGAATCAAAACTCTCACCCCCAGTCTCGCTTGAGGAGGAAGCGATAATCAGCTTTCGCCTTGGTTGGGTTTTTCTCCTCTTCTGCTGTGGAGACTGAGCAGCCCTGGTGGGTTTCCTCTTCTTTGGAGACGGGCCTTTTGCCCCCTTGTCCACCTGTTTTCCCTTATCAGCCTTCTTGCCTCTTGGAGCAGGCTTGTCGGCGTCATGAATTGATTTCAGCATCTCCGGAGTAAGATCCCTCGGACCAGAACGTCTGAACTCCTTATACGTTTGAATGATCCGGCTATCAGCAGGAACATCCCCATACATGGTTTCCGGGATAGAACCATTGAAGGGAAACTTAGAAGCATCCGACACAATGATCTTCGTGGTATGGAAGGTACCAATCGAAGACATTGGAGCACCAGCGACAATGGGGACGTGGTACTTGTCCATCACCCATTTCGTGATAATGGTCTAGAACCGAGCATACGAGATCTCTGAGTGTCTGGAAATGGAGGAGAGACTCTGAATTAGTTGTTGCCAAAGAACTGACCCGTAGTCCATGTTGATGCCATTGTAGATCCCATACATGATGGAGAGAAATAAACGACTGGCTCCATCAGACCCGGCACTTTGTTCAGATAAACCCTTGAACAAAACAGTGAACATCCCATTCCACTGTGGAGGTAGGCACGACTTCTTGAATTTCGTCACCGTAGTAAGCACCTCCGTGTATCCCATGTTGTAGAACATGCTGAACAGATGACCCATGGGGATTGATTCCGGATTGACCCTGGAAGAATCCGCATCAAACCCTAACAACGAGCAAAACCGCTGCTTTGAAATCGAAGCCTTGTGCTGAAATACATCAAAGAAGATTCTGTCGACGACCTTGTCGTAGTGAGCGGTGGCAAAGATTTATGACAGGAACTCCATTGGAACTGATTCAGCCTTGGTAAGTGCAGGAGCGATTGGAGAAAACTTCAGGCATTTGATGATGGGGACCATGAATGCGTCATACGAATGAGGGTTTAAATCGATGATTAAGCTTTGCTGTGGGCGAATGGGCAAGATGTGGGATGTTGCGTGGACTAAAGAAGAATCTGCCATTATTTTGAAGAAAGTGGAAGAGATGATGAACAGTGAAGGTTGAAGGATTTCTGGCTCTCTGGAAATATAGGCACGGTAAAGAGGTAAATGGTGGGTGACACTGCCTTTTATAGTGAGGGTAAATGAGAGAGAAAAATCTTTCCAAATCTTCAATCGAAAAACGAAGCGTTTTCGGAAGTGACTGATGCGTGACAGTTGGCATGGCCGATGATCACGCATGAGAGAGAATGTCAGTCCCTAATTACACGCCTTCCCATCAGGCGCCGTTTGGATATGAAACGGTTCCTATTCGCACACGGTTCCCTGTTGCGCCGTTTGAATTCAAATCGATTGGACTCCCGCCGTTTGAAATCATTTCGTCATCTTATCCCTTTAGAATGAAACGACATCTTTAAAATAAAATCGCCACGTGGATCAATATTAACCACAACTTTTGATAACAGCCAACCCAATTAAAATTCATTAGAATTAATGAAACCAGAATTTTGGAAAATCAAAAAGATTTTCGTGCTGAGTGTGTAAAAGAAAAAGAAATAAAGCAACACTTTTGAGGGATGATGTGATGTCAATAAAGACATGAAGCAGTGGATCCCGGGCACGAATCTCTTCCTTCAAAGTCAAGAGAGACTTTAAAGTGTTTGTGTGGTTTCCCGTTGAATAACGACCAGACACTTATTAAGAAGTGTTGAAAGGCTTCTTTTATTTAGGCTTATGAGGGTAGCTTTCGCTTCTATTCAAAGTTTCTAATCTTGATATAAGACAGAAATCGAACGAAGTACTTGTGAGACCAATGTAGTCTGTTGAACAAGTAGGTTGGAGATAATTTAATTGGCAAGATAAACTAATATATGTGTGAAATCTCAAAAAAAATAAAACTGGATCCCAAGGGAAGAAATGTTATTGAACATAACAATTTCATAGGAATCACGCAGAAAAAAATAGAGATTTCATATTGTACGTTCGTCAATTCATTAGTGAAAGCTTGAGCAAATTAATTGTTCACCGTCAATGCATAATGGGTATTGAATTTTGGGTTTCACTTAGCACGTAGTGACACGAAGCTAAGATCATGAACACAAAAATTGTGCAACCATAAACCTCAGTGGTAATGTCTGAGAGTCTCAAGGGTTACGTTTGTGAAACGAGTGAGATGGAGAAAAATGATGTAGATGGTATAAAGAAACCAAAGTACCTCTGCTATAAAAATAGGACCAAGCAGAAAACTCTTATCTCATGTGAGAAGAGAGTTAGGTAGCTCATGATTAGAATAAATATGATAGCCTAATTGGGAAGACAATGTTTGTTTGTACCAAGTCAGTAAGGCTATTATTCAGAATCAGATGAGACTTTGGACACATACAACAACATGCTTCTAGGGACATTTAGCTAGTGAAATGATTTACCCACAAGTAGACAAAAAAAATAAGAGCCAATAAAGAATTGTTTTGGAGTTTTTGAATTTATATAAAAAAAAAGTTGAATAAAAAAAATTGGTTTTTGGAATTTTTGATAAAATAAAATAAAAAATAAGACATAAAAAAAATTATACAAAAAAATGTTGGAACCAAACCCGAGCGTTCGGTCTATTTCGTTTGAGAAAAACTTTGGAACCGAACCCGAGCGTTCGGTTTATTTCGGTTGCCAAAGAAAATAGGTTTGAAAAAGAAAATAACTTTGAAAATAAGATAAATGAATTTGGAAAAATTATACATAGGATCTACAACCAAAAGAAATTACCTTTGAGTGATAAGCAAAGATCAGATGATACAACCGAACCCAAGCGTTCGGTTCATTTCGGTACATGAGCACAAGACCCGAACCTGAACGTTCGGTCTATTTCGCTTCTTACTTTTGATCTTGAGAGGTAATTTTTGGTACTGAGTCCGATTCCATCATTCCTAGCCCTTGTAGTATTTTGTTAAAAGATGCTTCAGGAAGAGCTTTGGTGAAGATGTCAGCCAGTTGATCAGTGGTTCGAACAAAGTGAATTTCGACATTCCCATCTTCCACATGATCCTTAATGAAGTGATATCTCAGTGCTATGTGCTTAGTCTTCGAGTGTTGCACTGGGTTATGACAGATCCTAATTGCACTTTCAGAGTCGCAATATAGTGGGATCTTTTTCATATTGAGTCCATAGTCCCGGAGTTGGCTTTGGATCCAAATCACTTGAGATGTACAGGAGGCAACTGCGATGTATTCTACTTCAGCGGTAGAGAGAGATACACAAGTCTGTTTCTTTGATTACCAACTAACCAACTTCCCGTCAAGGAATTGGCAGCCTCCAGTGGTGCTTTTCCTGTCTAGTCCACAACCTCCAAGGTCTGCATCTGAATAGGCTTGAACGAAGAAACCTGAGTTGGATGGATACCATAAGCCGAGAGAGGTAGTTCGCTTGAGATACCGGAGTATGTTCTTCACTGCAAGCATGTGAGGTTCACGAGGATTTGCCTGAAATCTAGCACAGTAACAAACAGAAAACATTATATCAGGCCTGCTAGCAGTAAGGTACATTAAAGAACCGATCATTTGGCGATATAGCGTAATATTGACTGCTGGCTTATCCAAGGATGGAGTGAGCTTGGTGCCGAACGCCATTAGAACTTTAACCTTTGAGTCTCCCATCATGCCGAATTTCGCAAGGAGAGTCTTGGTGTAAGCTTCCTGGTTAATAAAGATGCCGTCGGGTCCCTGTCTAATATTTAAACCAAGAAAAAAGTTAATTGGACCCATTGAGCTCATTTCAAATTTAGTCTCCATCAGCTTTCTGAATTCAGCCATTAAGCTAGGATTCGTTGAGCCAAAGATGATATCATCGACATAGATTTGAACAATCATAAGGTGGTTACCTTCCTTCTTACGAAAGAAGGTTGGGTCAACCGAACCTTGTTTGAATTTGGACATCTTTAAAAACTTGGTTAGCGTTTCATACCAGGCCTTCGGTGCTTGTTTCAGTCCATATACCGCTTTGTCCAGAATATAACAGTGATTGGGATATTTTTCATTGACGATTCCAGGAGGTTGCTCCACGTACACCGTTTCTTCGAGTTCTCCATTTAGAAATGCACACTTTACGTCCATTTGGTAGACCTCAAAGTTCTTGTGTGCAGCATAGGCAAGAAATATTCGAACAGATTCCAGCCTAGCCACAGGAGCAAAAGTTTCCTCATAGTTGATTCCTTCCTCCTGGCAGTATCCTTTCACCACTAGTCGAGCTTTGTTTCTTATCACATTGCCTTCCTTGTCCATCTTATTTCTAAAGACCCATTTGAGACCAACAACCAAGGCATCTTGAGGAGTTGGAATGAGGCGCCAAACTTTATTTCTTTCGAATTCATTAAGTTCATCTTGCATAGCTTGAACCCAATCGGAGTGATCAAGAGCAGTGTTAACTGTCTTTGGTTCAACTTTTGAGACGAAGGAGTTAAACATACAGAATTCTAGTTTCGAAAATAAGGAGGTTTGCTTTGCCTTTAGTTGAGATCGGGTCAGGACCTTTTCAGAGACATTACCGACAACCTGTGAAACAGGATGATCTCTGGTCCATTTGACAAGAGGAGGGTAATTTGGATCATAGGATGGATCCAATTCAGCATTTACCATCTCTTCTAGTTCAGATTGACTATCATCGTCATAAGAGATATCAACATTCTCCCCCTCGACCGATGAGCTTTCAAGTTTATCTTGACTTTCTGGAGCTACAGGAGTTTCGGGTGGTGTTGAGCTTTCGGGTACCACAGGACTTTCGGGTGCAGATTGGCTTTCGGGAGCAGCTGAAGAACAGTTCTCCCCCTCAACATGTGAGCCCGGCTGTGAAGAAGAAGGTGGATTCTCCCCCTCAACTGAAGCACCGTGTTGTGGCGGGTCGTTTGGACTTGATCCTCTTTCATTCATTTGCTTGGTAGCATCTTCGATGAGTTGCTTCAGATGATCTACTTTGTTGTTTGCTGCACTAGCTTCTGAGAGAGTAGCCTTCTCTGGTTCATCAAATAACTCAACAAACTTCTCAAACATATTTGCAATCGAGGCTGTGACTTGGCCTGTTTGAGAAAAAATTTCTCCAACTTTGTCTTCACAGGCCTTCAGCTTTTTGACATAGCTATCATCAAAAGTCACATAATAAGTTTCTTCTATCTTCCTCGAACGCTTGTTTAATACTCGATAGGCTTTCAGAGTGGGAGAATATCCCAGGAAAACCCCTTCATCGGCTTTGACGTCGAACTTGTTACGATGTTCTTTAGAGTTGAAGATGAAACACCGTGAGCCGAATACGTGGAAGAATTTGACATTTGGCTTCCTGTTGTTGATGATCTCATAAAAAGTGAGATTAAAGCGTTTATTGAGATAGGACCTGTTCTACGTAAAACATGCTGCAACAATAGCATCAGCCCAAAAGTATAAAGGTAAAGAAGCAAAACTTAGCATGGTTCGGGCCGACTCACACAAAGATCGGTTTCGTCTTTCGACAATCCCGTTTTGTTGAGGGGTGTAGGGAGCTGAGAAGTTGTGACTGGTTCCTTTTTCTGCCAAGAAGTCTTCGAATTCTTTATTTTTGAACTCCAGCCCATTGTCGCTCCTGATGTTGCGAACGACTTTCCTCAGCTGCACTTCAACCTGCTTGATAAACATCTTTAGCTTGAGAGTTGCTTCAGATTTGTGCTTCAGAAAGAACACCCATGTAAAACGTGAAAAGTCATCAACAATGACAAGAATATACTTGCTGCCACTGATGCTTTCGATAGATGATGGACCACATAAGTCAATGTGAATTAACTCTAGTGGTTCAACAACTTTAGTGTTTACAATCGATGGGTGACTTTGACGACTCTACTTCCCCATTTCACACGCAACACATAAATGTTCGCGGTCAAACTTGAGCAACATAAGACCTCTAACATGACCTCCTGCGACAAGTTTGTTGATATCCTTGAAGTTGAGATGAGAGAGCCTTCGGTGCCACAGCCAGCTTTCGGCAGATTGTGCTTTGGACAAAAGGCAGATAGCTGGATTTCCTTTGATAGGTTTGAGATTGAGAGGAAACATTTCGCCTTTGCGCTTCGATTTGAGAATCACTCTTTTTGTTTTCTTCTCGATTATTTCCGAACCCTCATCGTCGAATGAGACCTTGAGACCGGTACCTCCAACGAGCTGAGATACACTGATGAGGTTGTACTGTAGTCCTTCAACGTATGCAACCTTTCTAATCAGGAAATCTCCATTTGTTATCATTCCATAACCTTTTATCGTGCCGAATGAGCTGTTCCCGAACTTGACATTTCCCCCGTTTGAAAGAGACCGAAATTCCCACAGCTCTTCCTTCCTTCCTGTCATGTGATGTGAGCAGCCACTGTTAATATACCATTCTTCGTCAAACTGCTCGTCACTGATAACCTGCAAAAATTAAGCAGATTTAGGAACCCAAAGTTTCTTGGGTCCACGTGAGCCTTTCACAGGAACAGGAATAGTAAGAGAGATGTCAACAAGATATGTTCTTTTTATTAAAGTTGTTTCATCTTTCTTTTTAATGGTGAAAACTTTAATTTTGTTAGGATTTGTTACAGTCGGTTGGGATTTAGGTTTAGGCATTTGGACTTTGGAATGATTTTGATAAGTCTTGACTGAGGAAACCTTCGATTTTCCTTTCAAATCTGTTGAAGATTTTGGATTTTGAGTATGAACAGAATTGGATTTAGAATGAGGTTGAGAGGAATTAGAAGAATTAGAACGAGAGAAGTTAGACTGAGAAGTTTTATTAACTTGAGGTCATGAGTGACACTTTTGTTTTTGGTCATTTGTGGGACCGAATCTCGAACTTTGGTCGCTTTTGCTCTTGGAACCGAACTTATGCTTTCGGTAGATGGTGTTCTTTGAACCGAACCTTTCCCTTCGGTTGTTATGATCCTCAGAACCGAACTTATGCTTTCGGTAGATGACTTTCTTGCTGCCTAACATCACTTTTCTCTGACTTTGAATTTCTGTCATGATAAGAGAAATGGGCGTTTTGAGATTGCCAAAAATGTTTTCATTCAGAGAGATTTTTCTTGTATCTCTGATTCCTTTGCTGCTTCTGATCCTTCACTTGCTTCGACTGTCGATGGATATTGGGTTTTTGCTTTTGCTTCTTGTCAGTCGGTTCACTTTGAACTGATGATGTTTCGCTTGAAGGAGTGACTTCTTCTGCAGGAACTCCTTTTTCTGCAGGAACTTCTTTTGTACCACTAGTACTTGGCACGTCGAAGTTGTCAGGCTTGTTTAGTGGCTCTGGCACATATCTGCCTTTGGTTTTCCAGGACGTTCGCTCCGACAGACCAACAATTTCGTCAGCATTATCGATAGGGGCGGACCAGAAGAACTCATCACAACCATCAGCATTATCTTCATTTACAATGGCCGTGAGTTCGGCTGTCTGATGTTCGGTTACTCCTGTGACCTTATACACCTGATTTGGAGTCGTCCTTACCTTTTGGTATACAACAACTTTTTCTTCAAGGATCGGGGACTTTTGTTGGGACAGACGAGCAAACTCCACAGAATTTTCTGAAATAAGATTTTTGTGGTTTTTGGGTTCGCTCTTGACAAACTCAGAACAGTCAACTTCATCCTCTACAGAAATTTCACTCATATCATCATCCTCATTAAGCTCAGATGCATTTTCAACATCAATTTTATTTTCTGAGCTCAAGTTGGCATTCAATGAGTCAAACTTTTGTATGGTTTCGGTTCTTCGTTTCAGTTTATCATTTTCACCCAAAAGATTTTTCAGCATGTCCTTATGGTCCTTGGACTTTATGAAAGATTCGATTTTGTCTAGACCATACATATAAGTCGGATTTACATCCTCAGACGAAACTACACTTTCGCAATTATATGCTTCAGCGTCAATTTCATCTTCCTTAAACTCAAGGAAGGGCAAAATCATGCGATGAATTTTCTGTCCTATTTCACAGTTAAGATGAAGTTGAGTGATGTTAGAATAAAGACGCTTAGCAATCAAACAAAATACATTTCTTTGTTTCAAAAGTTTTAAATTGTCTCTTTGTAAATAAATGTTTTCGTCTTTGGATTTAATCAACTCCGACTCCTTCAGCTCTATCCACATTCTCCGTTCCTCACTCTTTGAAGACACCCTGCTTATTTGGTCAGTTAGGTTAGAATTAGTGACATGTGTTTGAGTTAAACTGCTGTCTAAATGAGAGATTCTTGAATTTACATTTTTAATTCTTTTTCATATGAATTTTGTGGGACTTTGAATGAGACAAAAATGGATTGTACCTTCTTGATTAATTCATCAAGCTCATTAAACTGCACGCTGAGAGGTTTTGCTGTGAAGCACAAGTCCTCTCGCTCATTCGTGTCTTCATTCCCACCGTCTGTGTTGTATCCCCTCATTTGAGATACATCCGACACCATCAAACACTTTCCACCGCTTCCTTCACCTTTCGCAACGTAAGCCTTTCCATGAGATGGCTTTCTGACTTCATCATCCTCAAAGTCGGTTGACCAGACCTCCACGCCACCGAACTCATCATTTGCTACCGAACCCTGCACAATTAAAGCATTTATAGAAGGGTTAGCAGTAGTTTTCTTTCTCTTGATCTCTTCCAGCTTTTTCATCAACACAGCTTCTTCATCTTTTTCTCCATCCTTTTCTGCCATTTTCTTTAGGACACAGTCTTTGGCATAGTGGTTCTTTCCTCCACAGTAGTAGCAATTCACACCTGAATCTCCTTCAGCTTTCGGCTCTTTCTTTGGTTCTTCTGCCTTCGGTTCCTCCCTCACTTTTTCAGAACTATAGCTTCCCTGCCAATTTCTGTTCTTATTGGTAGGAAACCTTCTCTTAATAAACCTCTTTGGATTTGACACCATCATTGCATAATCTTCAGAGGTAAGGTTATAATCTTCTAAGTTAAGATCTTCATCTTCTACCACACTTTTGCTTTTAGATAGAAGGGCCAAGGAACCCAAGCTTGAAACCACATTTTTCTCCTGCAAGACAATCTTTTCTTGGGTTTTCAAAATCCCTAGTTTAGCCAATGAATATGATTTGAATTGCTCATGAGCTTTAACAGTGGACACAACCGCTCTCCACTCAGATCTAAGACCATTAAAAAACGTAACTTTTTGTTCAATCAACTTCCTTTCAATATCGTGTTTAATCATCTTACTGAGAAGATGTTTGAAACGATCGAATGTCTGAGTAACAGTTTCCTCGGGATTCTGCTTAAATTCGCCAAACTCAGATAAAAGTAAGGTCTGAATGGAATGCTCCAGATCTTCGTCTGTGGAATATAACTCTCGCAGCCTATCCCATATTTCTTTGGCAGTGCTGCATGAACTTACTAGCCTGAAAGTATCCGATTGAAGAGCGAATCTGATTAGTCTCAATGCTTTAATATTACACTGAAACTTATCCTTTTCGTCTTGAGCAATATCTTTTACGTCCTTCAACAGATCATTATACTCTTTCTGAGTTTTAATGATTTTAGACGTTGCTGAATGAGCGAATGGTCCAGACACGATTGCTTCCCAAATAAGATATCCATTGTCTTCAGATCCAATGAGATAATCTTCAAAGTGATGTGCCCAGACTTCGTAATCCTGGGTGTAAAGGATGAGAATCTTCGTCGTTGATCCAATGCTGTTTGAGATGTTTATGGGATTTGATTGTGACTCGTCCATGCTTGATCGTATAACCTGTTTGAAAGATCATACTTGTAATATATAAGATTAGGGCAAAATAAATAAATGCTGAGTTACGTCAATTATGGGATGACGGCTCAATAAATATTAGTTAATGCGGAATAGCCCTAGTCGCAACCTTTTTCACAGAAAAGATTTGTATGAATTACACAGCCTCCTGCTCTGATACCAATTGATAAGTTATTAGTTAACTTGATGATCGATTAGATCTTCTTAAAAGGTAATGCGATGAAGTAAAAACAGTAAATAACACAAGTATAGATCAAGATGTGTCGAATGATTAGATCAAACAATCCTCAGCAGAGCTCGACTAAGAACTTCCACTGTAGAGGATTCTAGGGTTACAAGAACGATAACAATAAACTTGCTGAATAATTACTCTCTGATCGTTCTATTCTCTCGTTACCTTCTAGGAGCATGCAAGCACCTATATATAAACTAAACCCTACTAAACTCACGGATGGACAGGCCCATACCGGAGATACATAATGGACTAGCTAACGAGCCCAATAGACGCAATACATAACACAAAACACGACCCAACAATTTATGTACCCCGTTTTTATTTTATGTCGTGTTATGTACTAGTTATTCATGTACCCCGTTTTTATTTTATGTCGTGTTATGTACTAGTTATTCATGTACCCCGTTTATATTTTATGTCGTATTATGTATTAGTTATTTAATTTATGTCGTATTATTAGCGATTGAGGAAACAACATACATTAAAAGTAAGGGACATTTATTAAATAGTAACAAAACACACATACAACAACAATCAACTTAACTAACGAAAAACAATTAACTTAACCAACATGCATATTAAAAATGAGGGACATTCTTTAAAAGATTTCATGCATCTAAGTGGGTAAACTCGCTACCATCATATTCAAAACGGTATAGTTCCAAATCCACCTGTCACAGAATGTCTTTATCCATATTTGCATGTTCATTATCCAACTCGTTATAAATACATTGAAATTGTTTCACCTTTATTTTCAAATCCAGAAACTTCGCTTTGACATCTCTTCTTCTTCGATATTGAGTACGCCCAATTAAATGGTGAAACAAATGACAGACACGAGACCAAAATGATCCAGCGCGAACTTGTGGGGGGCCCGGTGGAAAATCCTCCTCTACAGTTATAATCCAAGCTTGAACCAAAGCGACCTCCTCTTAGTTCCTCCATATATGTGGTACAGATGAGTCCATAATTTCAAGGGGGAAGTAATACGATACAATTAAAATGGATATTAAGAACTTTTTATAGAGACCCCTTATTTTCCCGGTGCAATGGCCTGTCAACTCAAGTAGTAGTGTATTGTGTTGTCATTCGATGGGGATGAGTTGTCAACTCGAACAGTGATCTGTTGTGTTATTAGTATAGTACACTACGTTCGTCAGTTAATTTTGACTATGAATTGCAAACATATTAGAAGATTGGACTGCGATTTTGTGTATAAACTACTATAAATTGACATTAAGTTAAATAAATAGTTTACTAAACAACCAATACAGTTGTTCAAATATTGTTTTTGAGATTTTACTCTCTTTGTTGCAATCAAAATGAGTTCTATATCATGGAGCAATGAAGAGTTCTTGGTTCTTACACGTGCTTAGATTCATGTGTACGAGACAAGCAAGTTGAACGATCCAATGTTTTAGACCTGTTTAACCAATATTTTCAACGCTGAAAACCGAATGACTACAAGAAACGATCGTGATGAACTAGACATCTTAGCAGGATAGTATGAAATGAAAACGAAGTATGTACATCAACAAATTTATTAACTTGGAAAAGTCCATCAGAATTTTTAATTGCTTTTGCTCTTAGTAACCAAGAACAATTTTTCAAAACACACACAACCTCATACCTTGATTTGGTGGATCTACTTGTCCTCGTCTAAAAACCTTCTCGAAGACATTTTTTACCAATACACCGCTTTAAAAGTTCTTTGTTCTTAAATATACTCTCACATTCAATCTTTTGAAGATTCTTGTCTACCATCTGTGTTGGGATATCTTCATTAATATCAACTGGGCATGCTGGTACAGGGGGCATACCGTAAAAAATGTTATCGGGAAACTTAGCTTTAACTTCATCACCCAAGACATCTCTATCTGAATTGGTTTGTAGGTCGTTTATATCTAAACGTACATCAGCAACATCAACATAATCCCTGTAAACATTTTTTTTTCATTTTTTTGACTCTGATTTTTTTTCTTTTTACTTTTATCTACCACACGCCTATTCATAACTTTAACTTCTTGTTCGACAACATCATCACAACGACCACCCACATCATTAAGATACGTACCAACATCATCATCACCAACATATTTGTAATTCTCAGGATCCACATAGTTAATAGGTGAATAACTAACATTAACATTTTCAACAACAATGTGAAACTGAGGTACACTAGGAGTATTGAAAGTACCTATCGGATCGTTGCTCCCTTTATAACTGCATAAACTACTAGCTGACTGATTTCCACTGTGACCACCCTCATTAACCTCATCTACTTCATCAACCACCACAAACACTTTCACAGCCCTTCCTCCACTACATTTGATTACATTTATCAACATTCTAACATCTATGTCTTCAACTATAGCTATATAATAATTTAATTCAGGATGATGAAAACGAAGACTAATTCTATATTTATCTAACAAACCAATTTTGCTTCTCACCAAAGATACAAAATCACTATAACTAATATACTCAGAAAATATCAAAGAAAATTCAGAAATACCTCCATGTGGACATACGTTTTCCAGATTTGTTCCAATAACTTGCCATCTCCCACCGGTTACAAAACAAACCAAATATTCAATCATTTTTATAGAGAGAATTTTAAAGAAATTTCCTAAACAATAACAACTAAACTGATAATTTTCTACAAAACTTTTTATATAGTAACATTATTTCGTAGTCAAACCAATTGATTTAATAGTCAAACTAAAAAAAATTAAAAAAAATATGCAAATTCGCAGATGGAATAAAGAGAAAATCGCAGATGGACACAGTCTATCTGCGATTTTAACCCTCAAATGCCCTATATATAGAGAAAAAAAATAAAAAAACAAATCCACCTGCGAATGTACAAGTGGCTAAAGGACACTTGTGCTTTAGCCACTTGTACATTCGCAGATGGAATGTGCAAATCGCAGATGTGGCTATTCCATTTGCGAAATTCGTGGCTATTTTTGCAAATTCGATTTTTTAGCTATTTTTGTAATTTAATTAGTGTAAATGGCTATTTTTGTCATTTTCTCTATATTTAGTTATTAAATATATAATTTAATTAAAACTCAGATCTTATTTTTTTCGGGGCTGAAAGTAAAAGTAGATTTTATTTGTTCACAAAATCATAGGCTTTTCGTTCATTGGTATAACAAAATTATATATCACAAATATAAATGAAATGTTTGAAAAACTATGGTTCAAAACACTTTGTATGGTAATTATATGCTTCTATTCATTTTTTGAAAAACTATGATTCAAAACACTTACTTGCAACTAACATTAATTACTTATACATTTGTTCATTCCTCGTCATTTTTATGACTTGTTAGTCTCGAAGTCTTACTTATGTGAATCAACTCCGGGCTAAACACAACTTTCTTTAATTTGTTATATATAATCCTTTACTAAACCTATTAAATTTAACTTTTACCTCTTCAAATTTATATTGTTACTAATAATATGATTTTATTTTATTATTTTATTAATTTTTATTTAATTAGTTAAAATGAAATATTCTAGCCCTAATAATATGTACTATGTTACATACAACATACATATTATTGAGTTAAACTAGTTAATGTGGTATGTCACCGTGCCACCTTCATTCATCTTATTATTTACCAACTGTCTGAACAAGAAAACCCCATTCGTTATCGAGGGTTTTTCATACATGTTAGACAAAATTTTGATCAACCTAAATGTCGTTCTTTCATTGATAATGTTGTATGTAGCATTTTTTTTGCCAACTCCAACCTAACTAAACCATGGGCCTTCTGGTCTAACATATCTCAATCTTCTTGATTCAAAGCTCCTTGTTTTCTTTCAATTATGTGTAATGTTTTCTGATAGAGAAAAACTTCAAGATGCGTATTTCAAAATCCAAAATCGCCTCCTTCGAATTTATCGAACTTAATATCCCCTTCTTCAGCAATAACACTGGTATTATTTATTAGGATTAATGAATTTGAAAAATAAAAACGACAACAAGGATGCAAAGAAAAACAAACAGTAAAAAGATTTAATGTGGTTCAGTTTATCAAAGTGATCAAACTACATTTACATAGAAACTAAGGATATATTTTTCTGTATCGATAAATTAATGTTATACACTATGTGTTTACTACATCTACATTGGCAATATAGGGTTACAATCAATACTACGAGATTTATTTATAAAATATGCTAACCTAAAATATTATGGTTTGGTCCCGTGGAGCTATTACATCTATTAACATAAGTTTGCCAATGATATCAAACTTAGTGCTGAAGGTACTAAACAAAAGCAATGTGAGCACTAGCAACTTCGCCTTCTCTCATTACCGAAGCTAAGGCTCACTTTCTGTCGAAGCTTTACTCTAGAACTTCTCCCCTCAACCAGTCTTCACTTCTCAAAATATAGAGATCTTGAGATTCAACCTCAGCCACATATTTCTCATTTTCCGCTCTAACGCTTAAGTGCACCGAAGTGACGAGTGAGTTCTAATCATAAATGATTATGCAGTGTCATCCATTCCTTTTTCCCTCGCCACCTCCCCACCACCACAACTGTTACTGCCACCACTACCTCTGTCAAAAATCAAGCCAATTACTGCCACTTTCGTCACCACAACCACCGCCACCACTACTACCACCACCAACCACCATAATCATATATGATTAATCTCTTTGTATATAGACATATACATATAATAATTTATGATTATGTGTAATACCCTTTTTGAAAAACTTGTAAAATTTTATGTTTTTGAAAAACTTGTAAAATTTTATGTGAAATCAAGTATGGTAGGATCAATGTGTGTTTTCTAAAGTTTAAATGAGTTTTATAGGGTAAAAATACCAATAACCTTAATTATATAATCAATTATGAAGAAGAATTCATTTTCTTAGAAACAAATGGTGCAATGAGGATATATATATATATATATATATATATATATATATATGCGACATGGTCCTGTGATCGGTGATTTGACTTATGTAAGTTGAGCAATAGAGGCATCGTACTTTGGAGACACCGCGACGCGGAAGAGTTAGCCACTACGTGGTGGAAAGTAGATTGCCCTCTAATTTTAGTGACATATTAAGGATTTCATAATGGGAAGTGTCAATAAAGGTGCTTTGCGGTGCAACAAGCAAGATACCGCGTGCAGTGACGAGATCAGATAAAAAAAAGAATATGCACTATGAATTAATCACTTCATCTAAAACACTCCCAAAAACACACAAAGGTGCGATTTCACACACTTAAGCCCTAGAAGTCTAATTCTTAATGAGATTAGATGATTTACTTTCAATTGTGTGGATTAAGGAAATCAAGAGAAGAGGTTGATCAAGGAAGTCAAAGTTTGGAATATCATCCGAACAGACCATAAAAAGGTGAGTAATTCTTGAGTAAATTTATGAGTTATATGATAATAGGTGAATCTGATTTTTTTTGTTTCTGAAATATTTAGAAAAATAAGATATATTATTTATGTATTTAACATTTAAAAATATGTATGAAAGAGAAATTGATTGAGTACATAAAGCATTCATAATGAATCCATGAGAGGTGATTGAATTTTATTGTGTATGAGATCACTAAAAAATATTCTTGTTTAGATCATAGAGTGTGATGAGTTTGTGCAAGATAACTAGATCATATGATGAGATAGAGTTACTCAATGAGATCGTCAAGGAAGACCATGAGATTTATATATTATACCCATTAGAGATAAATGGGTTCACTTATGTAACGATTAGTACCATGATAAAGATGACAACTGACGCATGATAAAAAAATTAACAGGGTAAAATGATGTAACAATGATAAACTGTGAAGAGTAAAGTATTATCATTTATTGATTATTACTCACTAAACTTTCGAGCTTACCATTGTCAAATGTTTTTATGATTACAGGTACAAGTGTTATGTATAAAGGAAGCATTATAGTGAAGCAGCCATAGTGTATTTTGATAATCAAGCTTCTTATGATATGTTTTGTTAAAATTGTAACCCGGATCGATCCCGGTCCTATATAACTTTCTTTTGATGTTATATGATATTGACTTGTATCATGGTTAATATGAAGTACCCTCTTTTGTAAAAAGAAAATCTTGGGGTGTAGTTTATATTTAGTCGGGTGTTATGAGTTGGTATTAGAGCCGATGCTTAAGTGAATTTGTGTAACACTCATAAAATTCATGAAAATTTAAACTTTTTCAACCAATCCAAAAATCATCATTGTTTACATTGTAGTTTTCAAAACGAGTTTAAACATCAGAGAAATCCCAAAATCATGAAAAAAAAACATGAGGATGTGCACGATCACGCCTTTGCCTTCCTACGATCCTCTGAGGTACCTGAAACATAATCCAAAACTTTAAGCTCAAAGCTTAGTGAGTTCCCCCAGAATACCAATACATAGCAACAACACAAATATAATAACAACATACTATGGGCCCAATCAACCATCAGATTGGAATACCCCAGGTCCCTCAACCATCGGGTTGGAATGCGAACAGACTATGGTCCAATCATCCTCGTGACAGAATAACCTAGGCCCTCAACCATCGAGTTGGAATGCCCAACTTGTTGGCTTACACACAAAGCAGTGAAGCCTCAGCTATCAACTGATCATGTGCACATAAGACAGATAAACATACTACTAACCAATCAGCAAACAGACAAACAGATCTGACATGTCACTAAGCATAACAACATCCTAAATACCAGGATACCGCTCTAACAAATCGCTACAACTTTATAGCATACATAACAAGATATCAAATCCAAAGGGCCGACATTGGTGCCTTCGACCTGCAGGTACAAAGAGGAAAACTCACCTCACAAGTAGTGCATAATTGATAAGGTCTGACTTCGAATCTCAGCTCCCGACTCAAATGCCTACAACCACCATGTGATCAATTCCATCAAAATCCCGAAATACTCAAAATGCCCTCAAAAGTCAAAATTGGTCAACCATGGTCAAAGTCAAAGGCAACAGTCAAGGTCAACAGTCCATGTTGACCCAACTCGTCGAGTACACCAACAAACACGCCATGTTACGATGATAATCACATGGTCGGGGAAACCCTAGACAAGACGTCAAGTTTTACCAGCTTAATACATTCAGCTGTTCCTTTGATTCTAGGGACTCTAAATCTCAGATCTAAACTCAAATGTTGTTTAAAAGGGTAAAGCTTCCAACTTTATCCTTTTGGGCTACTTCAAGTGTTCAAAAACCCATTTATAAGGCTTGAAGACTCAAGGGCTTAACCATTAAGCACAAAATCCTAAAGATCTAAAACCCAACTTTTCTAGAAGATATTTTAGCCTCAAAATCATCCTAAAGGTTGGTGCTTTATAGACATGCATGTCCAATGCATGTCTTGAACCCAAAATGGGTCAAAAATGGAAAAATGACCTAAACTCCATGCATGGCATCAAAACTTGGCTAAAGACCAGATCCAAACCACTACAAGGTCACCTTGGCCTGGAGATTCATAAAGTTGCAAACTTTATGAGATCAATCCATTGCAACATCAAAGAATAAGGAGAACTTTCCTGTTCTTATGAAAGACAGCCATATGTTAAGAAGAATTTAGTCTCAAGCTCAAGACTTTATTAGGAACAATTCAACCTGCAACATAGAGTAAGCCGATAACCCAGAATGATAGAACCAAGGGACAAAACTCAAGATCTAGCTACATAGAGAATTAAAAATCGGATCTTGGACATTTACAAAGGTCTAGAAGAATGCCAAACTGAAGATGAGAGTTTTTCTTGATAGATCCTTGCTTCCTTCCTCCAACTCCTTTTTCTTTTGCTCCAAAAATACCACACTAGCCTACAAAATGAGAAGGAAGGATGATTAGGGTTCACAAGGGCCGATATGGGGATTTGGAGGCTGATAAAAGATCAGCCCTAGGGATTTAAGGGGATTATATAGCGTGTAAAACCTGAAAATTTAGGGTTTCTCATCCCACAGCCAACATGCCAAGTTTCCCTTCACCAACTCGCTGTGTTGGTCCATAAAAATACGTGCCCCAAAATCCTTCAACACGTCGTAGTGAGGCTTCCACCACGTCGTGTTCTAATGCAAAAACACAATTAAAAGAATAATTCTCTTGCTTGGAGGTCGGGATGTTACAACTCTCCCCCAATTGGACTACGCTTCGTCCTCGAAGCCTGTTACAGTGAACAAATCCGGATAATGCTCCTGCATCTCAGTCTCCGGCACCCAGGTTCACTCAGATCCCCTTTGGTGTTGCCACTGTACCTTTACCAAAGGTACTTCCTTGCTACGCAAAACCTTTATCTTCCTTTCCAGAATAGCTACTGACCTCTCAACATAGTTCAAGCGCTCATCAACCTGAATATCATCCAATGATACCACTGCATCCTCATCCAATACACACTTTTGCAGCTCCGAAACATGGAAAGTACCGTGTATCTGACTGAGCTCCTCAGGAAGACCCAATCTATAAGCAACCTTGCCAACCCTGGCAATAACCAATAATGGCCCAATATACCGGGGACCCAATTTAACCTTCTTCCTGAAGCGAATCACACATTTCCAAGGTGAGACTTTCAATAACACCATGTTGCCGACTTGGAACTCCAACTCAGATCGACGTTGGTCGACATAGCTCTTCTGCCAACTCTGATTAGTTTGTAATATTTGCCTGATCTGTTGGATCATTTGTGTAGTTTGAAGGACCACCTCGGTTTGCCCCATAAGCTTGTGGCCAACCTCTCCCCAACAGACTAGGGTACGACATCTCCGCCCATACAAGAGCTCAAAAGGTGGAGCACCAATGCTGGAGTGGACGCTGTTGTTGTAGGAGAACTCTTCAAGGGGTAGGTAGGAGTCCCAACTCCCTCCAAAATCAATGACATAGGCTCGTAACATATCCTCAAGAGTCTGTATCGTTCGCTCACTCTGACCATCGGTTTGCAGATGATAAGCTATGCTGAAGCGCAACCTTGTACCCAGTTCCTCATGAAACTTATGCCAAAATCGGGAGGTGAACCGAACATCACAGTTAGAAACAATGGAGACCGAAACTCCATGACGAGCAACGATCTCGCGAATATACACATTGGCTAACTTCTCCGCCGAAGAAATCTCCCGAATCGCCAGGAAATAGACACGCTTGGTCAACCAATCCACGATGACCGAAATAGCATCAAAACTCTTTGTCGTCTTCGGCAAATTGGTGATGAAGTCCATCAAAATCTGCTCCCATTTCCACATGGGAATATCCAGAGGCTGCAGCTTGCCATGCGGCCTCTGATGCTTGGCCGTGACCATCCTGCAGGTCAAGCACCTCTCTATATACCAGACGATTTACCTCTTCATACACGGCCACCTGTAACTCAATCTCAGATCCCGATACATCTTGGTGGCCTCCGAATGAATAGAAAAAAAGAGACTTATGAACCTCCTCTAGCACAATCTGTCTGACCCCACCAGATATAGGAACCCAAACCCGACCACAACGGGTCAAAAAACCACGATTGTCCGGAACAAATCTGGTGATCTCACCCCTGATCCTCTCAATCTTCTAATTCTTTTCTCGAACACCGTCGACCTGAGCCTCCCTAATCAATCCCACGATCGAAAAATCCACTGATACCCTCATACATGACACCCTATCAGAAGGTCCATCCGACTTGAGGCTCAAGGCATCTGCCACCATATTCGCTTTACCCATATGGTAAAGGATCTCACAATCATAATCTTTGACTATGTCCAGCCACCCGCGTTGCCTCATGTTCAGGTTCAACTGATCCATAATATGTCTCAAACTTTTGTGATCCGTGTAGATGATACAACAGACCCCATACATATAATGCCTCCAAATCTTGAGGGAAAAGACCACTGCCCCCAAGTCTAGATCATGCATGGGATATCTCGTCTCATGTGGCTTCAGTTGCCGTGAGGCATATGCTATCACCTGTCCTCTCTACATGATAACAACTCACAAACCAGTGATGGATGCATCACAAAAAACCACAAAATCCTCAATTCTATCCGGGAGGGTCAAAACTAGGGCCTCACATAGTCTCTGCCGAAGGGTCTCAAATGCTAACTACTACTCGGGGCCCCACCGGAAATCCACCCCCTTCCTCGTCAGATGCGTGAAGAGTACTACAATCTTGGAGAAGTCCTGAATGAATCTGTAACATCCCAAAATTCAAGCCCAAAAATTTCATTTTTGATTAATTAATTCATAAAACATTCATTAGAAAATATTGTATAAACACATCATCTCGAAACCAAGTATCATATTTGAAACCCACAACCATGAACAAATGTCATATCAGAGTACAATCCCAGAAAACACCGTGCGGAAATCATATGTGAGTGTGTGTGATGCCATGCTACGCCGCCGACTCCTTCCCCTTGGATGAAGAGGAACCTGAAACCCAGAAACTGAAACCGTAAGCACAAAGCTTAGTGAGTTCCCCCATCATACCACATATCATATAGTACCATCAATATCTTTCAACCGATAATCATCATCGGTATCTTTCAACCGGTAATCGTCATCGATATCTTTCAACCGGTAACCGTCGTCGGTATCTTTCAACCGATAACTTGGGACTATTACACCCCCTACCACTAGCAATACAGTAGCAAGATATAAGCACACATTCAGACATATCCGGGTACTGACCTACCCCTTGGTCCTAAGGACCACTATCAGGGAAACTATGCTTATCATGTAACATATCATACATATATAACTTATAACCAAATACATACCAGGCCAAGATAAATCATCACAAAGACAATTATCTTCTAAAGACTCCTCAATGGTGGGTCGGCATTGTGGCCTTAGACCCACCCCTACTGGAAGGTAACTCACCTCGTAGCTGCTGAACTGTGCAGGAATCCTCTGACTGCTGCCGCTATTGCTCCGGAAATCCTCCGACTATAATTCCCACAAAACACTTAGTCAGAAACTGACATCTACCCTTAGGGTAAAATGACCATTTTACCCCTTGACCAAATCAAAGTCAAAGTCAACTTCCAGTTGACCTGACTCGCCGAGTTGACTCGTCAACTCGCCGAGTCCCTATCCTTCCATCAGACTTCATACCCGCCTCTACTCGTCGAGTTAGGAGACGACTCGACGCGTTTTCCTGTTAAAAGAACATCGACTAAATCCACATTCGACTCACCAAGTTGTATGAACAACTCGTCGAGTACATCATCAACTGATACTCATGTCCTGTCCTGACTCGCCGAGTTGTATGAACAACTCGTCGAGTTACTCTTCATCTTATGAACACGTTCTGTCCTCGACTCGCCGAGTACCATGAAGATTGTCTTGGACTCGCTGAGTTCGCTCATGCACTCACCGAGTGCCATAAATTCCCAAAACACTTTGCTTAGTCCAGAACGTTGGGTCACTCCCTGGGACTCCTAAAACCCTTCCACACTCAATTGGCCCTTATGACCCTTACTGATATGGGACCAAAACCCTAGGACTTGCGGAGTCCAGGAATGGACTCACCGAGTCTATCACATCCTTTACTAAGAACTTCGATTTCTGATGTACAACACTTAACCAAATGATAGATCCAGGCCCCTAAACTCGATCTAGCACGTAAAGTTACAAACTTTACGTGCATGCATGGGACATTAGAGCTTAAAAGGATCTAAAATGGTTCTTTTGTTGCATGGGGCCTTCCTTGGTGAAAAAAGCAACCTAAATCCGACTTGTGACTCATAAAATGACATGATACAGAAGCCCAAACCCCAACCATGTTTCCAAACATGGTTGGCCACCAAAAATGGTTTATAAAAGCCCAAAATCACCTCAAAGAGGGATCTAACAAATGAATGAGCAAGGTTCAAAATTTATACCTTCCAAAGACTGGAAATGATGAGCCAAACTCGAATCCTTCAGTACCCTCTTGATCCTTCTATGCTCTTCCTTCTTCCTTGAGGTTAAAACTCACAAGAATCACTCAAAAAGCCTTAGATCTTCTAAAAAACGGCTAGGGTTTGCTATGAGGAGTGTTTGGGAGCATAAAGGAGGAAAGGAGGCTGCATAAGGTCGTTTAAATAGGGTGTAAACCCCTGGATTAGGGTTTTTGTCCAAGCAACGGCTACTCGCCGAGTCCGCAACTTAAACCCTGCGCCTCATCCCGCTCCTACTCGGCGAGTCAGTCCTTCGACTCGCCGAGTCCAAGGCCAAAAATGAAAAAATAAATGAAGATTTAATAATAGAATACATACCAAGAACCAGGTGCTATAGAATCTCTAATAGTACCCTACCAATCCAAAGAAAATCCTGATATCCGAAGGAGATTTCAGAACCTCCCACTGCATCACCGCCTTGATCTTGGCCGGATCGACCAAAATCCCATCCTGGTTAACGTGGTGTCCGAGGAACTAAACCTCTCGTAACCAAAACTCGCACTTAGAGAACTTAGCATAAAGCCGTTCTCGCCTCAAACCCCCCAGGAGCTCACGAAGATGCTCCTCATGCTACTCTCTAGTCTTGGAATATACCAGGATATCAACAATAAACACGATCACCGAACGATCGAGCATCAGCCTACATACCCGATTCATCAAATCCATGAATATTGCAGGTGCATTGGTGAGCTCAAATGGCATCACCACGAACTCGTAATGCCCATAACGAGTCTGGAACGCAATCTTGTCCACGTCTTTCTCCCTCACCTTGACCTGATGGTACCTGGACCTCAGATCTATCTTGGAGAATGAAGATGCACCATGCAACTGATCAAAGAGACCATCAATATGTGGAAGGGCACAACGGTTCTTCACCGTTAACTTGTTCAACTCCCGGTAATCAATACACATCCAGGGTGAGCCATCATTCTTCTTGATGAATAAAATCGGCGCTCGCCATGGAGAACTACTTTCTCTGATGAAATGCTTGACTAGCAGTTCCTGCACCTGAGATGAAAACTCCTGCATCTCGGGTGGTGCCAAACGGTACGACGTCTTGGCAATCGGGGCCGCACCTGGCACGAGGTCGATCTTGAACTCGACCTGCCTCTTAGGAGGCACACCGGATAACTCCTCCAGAAATACATCGACAAACTCTCTGACTACCGGGACCTCTGAGACTGAAACCTGATCCCCAACACGCGTATCCACTAGATAAGCCAAATAACCTGTATAACCATGCTGAATATACTATCGAGCCCTAACTATAGAACAAAACCTTGAATCCATCCTGGTGCCCTCTCCATAAATAACCAGTTCTCCCCCACTTGGGGTTCGAACTACTATGCACTGGCCCTCGCAATTGATCACAACACCGAAACGTCTCAGTGAAACCATACCCACAATTATGCAGACATCCCCCATGGGGATAGGGATTAAATCGATCGGAAAGGATACCCCAAAGATCTCTAAAACACAACCCTGATACACCGAAGAAGCAGAAACCTCGTGTTCAATGGCGATAGAAACTCGCAACGGACACTCCAAATCCTCTATGGGTATAGCAAACTTCCTACTAAATGACCGAGAAACAAAGGACCGACTCGCACCCGAGTCAAACAACACTAAAGCAGGCAAGGAGTTCACTAGGAACGTACCTACCAAGGGTACAAATATATAAGCATAATACAAACATAATCAATAAGATAAGCAATAGAAACATACCGGTTACAACATTCGGTGCTGCTCTGGCCTCCTCGACGGTAAGCTGGAAGGCGCCCTCGAGCCCTCAGGGGCTCCGCCCTGCCCCGAATTCCGTTAGTGATCCTCAAAGTAGCCGACATTGGAGTCTGCACCGGCCTGACAGCTAGCAAGGGACACCGGGCCTTCATATGGCCCACCTGATCACAATGGTAACAAAGTCTGACGCCAGAAGCTGGAGTCTATTGCCGACAATCCCTCGCAATGTGTCCCTGCTTGCCACATTTATGGCAACCCAAAGAAGACCGACAAGCTCCATCATGCACCTTGCTGCATTTCCGATAAGTGTGACCCCTCTAACTCCCCGACCTAGAGTCAGAGGCCCTAAACCGCTTCGACGTAGATTGCAACTTCTCCGGTTCCGGTCTCGACTCCCTCGTCTGCAAATCAATCTCAATCTCACGCCGCCTAGTGCCCTACTGCATCTCCACCGATGAACCATAACGCTGAGTAGGAACAAACTGCTTGATCTTCGTCTTGAGCATGCTCAAGTAATGGGTCATTTGAGCCTGATCAGATGCAACAAACTCAGGGAAGAACATAGCTCTCTCCGTGAACATCTTGGTGATCTCTGTCACCGCCTTAGAACCCTGTCTTAGAGCCAGATACTCCTGGGCCAACCTCTCTCACTCAACCAGTGGAACATATCAGGAGCGAAACATCTTGAAAAACTGCTCCCAAGTCATAGCATCCCTCTTCTCAGCAGAATAGGAACTAGTAGCGAGCCTCCACTAATCCTTCGCTCCGGACCTTAGAAGGTTCAAAGCGCACCTGACCTTCTGGTTAGTAGGGTAAAAACAAGTGAAGAAACATCCCTCCACATCAGATATCCACCTCATGGCAGTGATCGGGTCCTGCACCCCATTGAAGGTCGGGGGCTTCGTATTGTTGAAGTCTCGATACTGAAAAACCCGACCCGGTCCAACACCTGTAGCCGTAGCAGTCTCAGCAATGGCTGCGTATTTTTCATCAAAGAACTCCATCATCGTGGTCTTAATAGACCCAAAAAGCTCCGGTATCTGACCCCGGACAATGGTCACAACCTCGTCATGAAGAATCTCCCTAATCCGAGCATCCAACTCATCTGCCCCAATCTACCTGCCGACTCCTAATCCCGATCCGAAACCGTTCTCAACTCGCGTCGTAGTCACCATACTAAAAATACACCAGGGAGATATCAGATAATACACATAATATATAGGGGAACCAACTCCCAACAAGCCCTAGGGGTTGTGACTTCTTTGTTACACGTACGAGTCCTATGCGTTCAGTAGTACAGTCCTATACTACCTTCCGCACCTACCTGTAGTTGTCCCAGAGGATCACCACAACAACCCTAAAAATACTTTTTAACATACTCATATTCTCAATCCTCACACCCTAGATGATAACTACATATATCAAAACTGGTTGGCTGACCCCACACCACTCATCCATGAAACTTCCACCAACCCTGCAGCACTCGTGTATGCTAGCCATACATAACCCTGGACCCTATAGACATTCGAATATCTGATCCTACCCTAAGCCCTTCATCAAACAAGAATAAGAGATAAGGTCAAACCAAACATTCTCAGGCTATAAGATCTTAGTTATGTATGACCATGATGCATACACTAAGCAATTACATTAATGATGTCAATTCCATTAGAGAAGAACCCAAGGCTATCAGGCATCATATAATCAGACAATTCTATCATGCATACATCTTGAAGATCCCTTTTAAAAGAAAAAAAAGTGCTTGTTGTTTTAAATAATTACAATCAAAGAAACTAACAATATTTATCAAATAAATTATCAAAAAGTTTAACTTTCTAAAACCAAATTAAATTAATTAAGAGTTTCCAAATATGTTATTTTAAAGTACTTACAACAACAATAGTTAAAAGTAACATTATATACAAAAATTATATTATTATCTTTAAAAAAACAATGTTTGATGATTTAAATATTTACAATGATGGAAATTAAAATCTTAAGCAAATAAACTTTTGAAAATTAAAGAATCATAACAACAACTATAGATCATTAAACCATATATGATATTTAATTTTATTCATGAGTAATCTACAAGTAGAGGCTACTAAGACAATTGAGATTATAGAGTTTTAAAAGGTGTCTACATAATCATATAATTCAAAACAAACAATATTTACACCAACTTATTATAAGATTTATTATATAAGAACTAACAACATCATTGATAAATAGAAAACAAAAAGTTTATGTTTGTATATTTAGAGACAAACGAAAAAGATGACCACATTTCAGTTTAATTATTATAATTTTTAGAAGATGATGTTTTTAGTTGGCAATGTCTTATGAGTATTTGATTGATTTTCGTTATTGAATATGCAATTAATATAATTAAAAAAGTAGAATTATACTATCACTGAACATATTACTAGAATATATATATATATATATATATATATATATATATATATATATATGTATATATGTGTGTGTTTAAAAAAATGTGACAAAATAACAAGATGTCAAATCTATATATCTATTATAATGGAGACTATTTTCCTTTCAACATATTCATTTAAAACTATAATTGCAACCCAAAAGAATTTTTTAACTAAGCACTAGTTAGTAAGTACAACTCAAATGTTTGTAACTTGTATTTATAATTATAATATTTCTTTGGTTAATAAAAATATATAAATAGTTCTGTATCGTTCGCTCACTCTGACCATCGGTTTGCAGATGATAAGCTATGCTGAAGCGCAACCTTGTACCCAGTTCCTCATGAAACTTATGCCAAAATCGGGAGGTGAACCGAACATCACAGTTAGAAACAATGGAGACCGAAACTCCATGACGAGCAACGATCTCGCGAATATACACATTGGCTAACTTCTCCGCCGAAGAAATCTCCCGAATCGCCAGGAAATAGACACGCTTGGTCAACCAATCCACGATGACCGAAATAGCATCAAAACTCTTTGTCGTCTTCGGCAAATTGGTGATGAAGTCCATCAAAATCTGCTCCCATTTCCACATGGGAATATCCAGAGGCTGCAGCTTGCCATGCGGCCTCTGATGCTTGGCCGTGACCATCCTGCAGGTCAAGCACCTCTCTATATACCAGACGATTTACCTCTTCATACACGGCCACCTGTAACTCAATCTCAGATCCCGATACATCTTGGTGGCCTCCGAATGAATAGAAAAAAAGAGACTTATGAACCTCCTCTAGCACAATCTGTCTGACCCCACCAGATATAGGAACCCAAACCCGACCACAACGGGTCAAAAAACCACGATTGTCCGGAACAAATCTGGTGATCTCACCCCTGATCCTCTCAATCTTCTAATTCTTTTCTCGAACACCGTCGACCTGAGCCTCCCTAATCAATCCCACGATCGAAAAATCCACTGATACCCTCATACATGACACCCTATCAGAAGGTCCATCCGACTTGAGGCTCAAGGCATCTGCCACCATATTCGCTTTACCCATATGGTAAAGGATCTCACAATCATAATCTTTGACTATGTCCAGCCACCCGCGTTGCCTCATGTTCAGGTTCAACTGATCCATAATATGTCTCAAACTTTTGTGATCCGTGTAGATGATACAACAGACCCCATACATATAATGCCTCCAAATCTTGAGGGAAAAGACCACTGCCCCCAAGTCTAGATCATGCATGGGATATCTCGTCTCATGTGGCTTCAGTTGCCGTGAGGCATATGCTATCACCTGTCCTCTCTACATGATAACAACTCACAAACCAGTGATGGATGCATCACAAAAAACCACAAAATCCTCAATTCTATCCGGGAGGGTCAAAACTAGGGCCTCACATAGTCTCTGCCGAAGGGTCTCAAATGCTAACTACTACTCGGGGCCCCACCGGAAATCCACCCCCTTCCTCGTCAGATGCGTGAAGAGTACTACAATCTTGGAGAAGTCCTGAATGAATCTGTAACATCCCAAAATTCAAGCCCAAAAATTTCATTTTTGATTAATTAATTCATAAAACATTCATTAGAAAATATTGTATAAACACATCATCTCGAAACCAAGTATCATATTTGAAACCCACAACCATGAACAAATGTCATATCAGAGTACAATCCCAGAAAACACCGTGCGGAAATCATATGTGAGTGTGTGTGATGCCATGCTACGCCGCCGACTCCTTCCCCTTGGATGAAGAGGAACCTGAAACCCAGAAACTGAAACCGTAAGCACAAAGCTTAGTGAGTTCCCCCATCATACCACATATCATATAGTACCATCAATATCTTTCAACCGATAATCATCATCGGTATCTTTCAACCGGTAATCGTCATCGATATCTTTCAACCGGTAACCGTCGTCGGTATCTTTCAACCGATAACTTGGGACTATTACACCCCCTACCACTAGCAATACAGTAGCAAGATATAAGCACACATTCAGACATATCCGGGTACTGACCTACCCCTTGGTCCTAAGGACCACTATCAGGGAAACTATGCTTATCATGTAACATATCATACATATATAACTTATAACCAAATACATACCAGGCCAAGATAAATCATCACAAAGACAATTATCTTCTAAAGACTCCTCAATGGTGGGTCGGCATTGTGGCCTTAGACCCACCCCTACTGGAAGGTAACTCACCTCGTAGCTGCTGAACTGTGCAGGAATCCTCTGACTGCTGCCGCTATTGCTCCGGAAATCCTCCGACTATAATTCCCACAAAACACTTAGTCAGAAACTGACATCTACCCTTAGGGTAAAATGACCATTTTACCCCTTGACCAAATCAAAGTCAAAGTCAACTTCCAGTTGACCTGACTCGCCGAGTTGACTCGTCAACTCGCCGAGTCCCTATCCTTCCATCAGACTTCATACCCGCCTCTACTCGTCGAGTTAGGAGACGACTCGACGCGTTTTCCTGTTAAAAGAACATCGACTAAATCCACATTCGACTCACCAAGTTGTATGAACAACTCGTCGAGTACATCATCAACTGATACTCATGTCCTGTCCTGACTCGCCGAGTTGTATGAACAACTCGTCGAGTTACTCTTCATCTTATGAACACGTTCTGTCCTCGACTCGCCGAGTACCATGAAGATTGTCTTGGACTCGCTGAGTTCGCTCATGCACTCACCGAGTGCCATAAATTCCCAAAACACTTTGCTTAGTCCAGAACGTTGGGTCACTCCCTGGGACTCCTAAAACCCTTCCACACTCAATTGGCCCTTATGACCCTTACTGATATGGGACCAAAACCCTAGGACTTGCGGAGTCCAGGAATGGACTCACCGAGTCTATCACATCCTTTACTAAGAACTTCGATTTCTGATGTACAACACTTAACCAAATGATAGATCCAGGCCCCTAAACTCGATCTAGCACGTAAAGTTACAAACTTTACGTGCATGCATGGGACATTAGAGCTTAAAAGGATCTAAAATGGTTCTTTTGTTGCATGGGGCCTTCCTTGGTGAAAAAAGCAACCTAAATCCGACTTGTGACTCATAAAATGACATGATACAGAAGCCCAAACCCCAACCATGTTTCCAAACATGGTTGGCCACCAAAAATGGTTTATAAAAGCCCAAAATCACCTCAAAGAGGGATCTAACAAATGAATGAGCAAGGTTCAAAATTTATACCTTCCAAAGACTGGAAATGATGAGCCAAACTCGAATCCTTCAGTACCCTCTTGATCCTTCTATGCTCTTCCTTCTTCCTTGAGGTTAAAACTCACAAGAATCACTCAAAAAGCCTTAGATCTTCTAAAAAACGGCTAGGGTTTGCTATGAGGAGTGTTTGGGAGCATAAAGGAGGAAAGGAGGCTGCATAAGGTCGTTTAAATAGGGTGTAAACCCCTGGATTAGGGTTTTTGTCCAAGCAACGGCTACTCGCCGAGTCCGCAACTTAAACCCTGCGCCTCATCCCGCTCCTACTCGGCGAGTCAGTCCTTCGACTCGCCGAGTCCAAGGCCAAAAATGAAAAAATAAATGAAGATTTAATAATAGAATACATACCAAGAACCAGGTGCTATAGAATCTCTAATAGTACCCTACCAATCCAAAGAAAATCCTGATATCCGAAGGAGATTTCAGAACCTCCCACTGCATCACCGCCTTGATCTTGGCCGGATCGACCAAAATCCCATCCTGGTTAACGTGGTGTCCGAGGAACTAAACCTCTCGTAACCAAAACTCG
Source organism: Lactuca serriola (assembly GCF_051521515.1). Classification (NCBI taxonomy): domain Eukaryota; kingdom Viridiplantae; phylum Streptophyta; class Magnoliopsida; order Asterales; family Asteraceae; genus Lactuca; species Lactuca serriola. The sequence goes on from NC_136413.1 coordinate 6,723,523, forward strand.
CACTTAGAGAACTTAGCATAAAGCCGTTCTCGCCTCAAACCCCCCAGGAGCTCACGAAGATGCTCCTCATGCTACTCTCTAGTCTTGGAATATACCAGGATATCAACAATAAACACGATCACCGAACGATCGAGCATCAGCCTACATACCCGATTCATCAAATCCATGAATATTGCAGGTGCATTGGTGAGCTCAAATGGCATCACCACGAACTCGTAATGCCCATAACGAGTCTGGAACGCAATCTTGTCCACGTCTTTCTCCCTCACCTTGACCTGATGGTACCTGGACCTCAGATCTATCTTGGAGAATGAAGATGCACCATGCAACTGATCAAAGAGACCATCAATATGTGGAAGGGCACAACGGTTCTTCACCGTTAACTTGTTCAACTCCCGGTAATCAATACACATCCAGGGTGAGCCATCATTCTTCTTGATGAATAAAATCGGCGCTCGCCATGGAGAACTACTTTCTCTGATGAAATGCTTGACTAGCAGTTCCTGCACCTGAGATGAAAACTCCTGCATCTCGGGTGGTGCCAAACGGTACGACGTCTTGGCAATCGGGGCCGCACCTGGCACGAGGTCGATCTTGAACTCGACCTGCCTCTTAGGAGGCACACCGGATAACTCCTCCAGAAATACATCGACAAACTCTCTGACTACCGGGACCTCTGAGACTGAAACCTGATCCCCAACACGCGTATCCACTAGATAAGCCAAATAACCTGTATAACCATGCTGAATATACTATCGAGCCCTAACTATAGAACAAAACCTTGAATCCATCCTGGTGCCCTCTCCATAAATAACCAGTTCTCCCCCACTTGGGGTTCGAACTACTATGCACTGGCCCTCGCAATTGATCACAACACCGAAACGTCTCAGTGAAACCATACCCACAATTATGCAGACATCCCCCATGGGGATAGGGATTAAATCGATCGGAAAGGATACCCCAAAGATCTCTAAAACACAACCCTGATACACCGAAGAAGCAGAAACCTCGTGTTCAATGGCGATAGAAACTCGCAACGGACACTCCAAATCCTCTATGGGTATAGCAAACTTCCTACTAAATGACCGAGAAACAAAGGACCGACTCGCACCCGAGTCAAACAACACTAAAGCAGGCAAGGAGTTCACTAGGAACGTACCTACCAAGGGTACAAATATATAAGCATAATACAAACATAATCAATAAGATAAGCAATAGAAACATACCGGTTACAACATTCGGTGCTGCTCTGGCCTCCTCGACGGTAAGCTGGAAGGCGCCCTCGAGCCCTCAGGGGCTCCGCCCTGCCCCGAATTCCGTTAGTGATCCTCAAAGTAGCCGACATTGGAGTCTGCACCGGCCTGACAGCTAGCAAGGGACACCGGGCCTTCATATGGCCCACCTGATCACAATGGTAACAAAGTCTGACGCCAGAAGCTGGAGTCTATTGCCGACAATCCCTCGCAATGTGTCCCTGCTTGCCACATTTATGGCAACCCAAAGAAGACCGACAAGCTCCATCATGCACCTTGCTGCATTTCCGATAAGTGTGACCCCTCTAACTCCCCGACCTAGAGTCAGAGGCCCTAAACCGCTTCGACGTAGATTGCAACTTCTCCGGTTCCGGTCTCGACTCCCTCGTCTGCAAATCAATCTCAATCTCACGCCGCCTAGTGCCCTACTGCATCTCCACCGATGAACCATAACGCTGAGTAGGAACAAACTGCTTGATCTTCGTCTTGAGCATGCTCAAGTAATGGGTCATTTGAGCCTGATCAGATGCAACAAACTCAGGGAAGAACATAGCTCTCTCCGTGAACATCTTGGTGATCTCTGTCACCGCCTTAGAACCCTGTCTTAGAGCCAGATACTCCTGGGCCAACCTCTCTCACTCAACCAGTGGAACATATCAGGAGCGAAACATCTTGAAAAACTGCTCCCAAGTCATAGCATCCCTCTTCTCAGCAGAATAGGAACTAGTAGCGAGCCTCCACTAATCCTTCGCTCCGGACCTTAGAAGGTTCAAAGCGCACCTGACCTTCTGGTTAGTAGGGTAAAAACAAGTGAAGAAACATCCCTCCACATCAGATATCCACCTCATGGCAGTGATCGGGTCCTGCACCCCATTGAAGGTCGGGGGCTTCGTATTGTTGAAGTCTCGATACTGAAAAACCCGACCCGGTCCAACACCTGTAGCCGTAGCAGTCTCAGCAATGGCTGCGTATTTTTCATCAAAGAACTCCATCATCGTGGTCTTAATAGACCCAAAAAGCTCCGGTATCTGACCCCGGACAATGGTCACAACCTCGTCATGAAGAATCTCCCTAATCCGAGCATCCAACTCATCTGCCCCAATCTACCTGCCGACTCCTAATCCCGATCCGAAACCGTTCTCAACTCGCGTCGTAGTCACCATACTAAAAATACACCAGGGAGATATCAGATAATACACATAATATATAGGGGAACCAACTCCCAACAAGCCCTAGGGGTTGTGACTTCTTTGTTACACGTACGAGTCCTATGCGTTCAGTAGTACAGTCCTATACTACCTTCCGCACCTACCTGTAGTTGTCCCAGAGGATCACCACAACAACCCTAAAAATACTTTTTAACATACTCATATTCTCAATCCTCACACCCTAGATGATAACTACATATATCAAAACTGGTTGGCTGACCCCACACCACTCATCCATGAAACTTCCACCAACCCTGCAGCACTCGTGTATGCTAGCCATACATAACCCTGGACCCTATAGACATTCGAATATCTGATCCTACCCTAAGCCCTTCATCAAACAAGAATAAGAGATAAGGTCAAACCAAACATTCTCAGGCTATAAGATCTTAGTTATGTATGACCATGATGCATACACTAAGCAATTACATTAATGATGTCAATTCCATTAGAGAAGAACCCAAGGCTATCAGGCATCATATAATCAGACAATTCTATCATGCATACATCTTGAAGATCCCTTTTAAAAGAAAAAAAAGTGCTTGTTGTTTTAAATAATTACAATCAAAGAAACTAACAATATTTATCAAATAAATTATCAAAAAGTTTAACTTTCTAAAACCAAATTAAATTAATTAAGAGTTTCCAAATATGTTATTTTAAAGTACTTACAACAACAATAGTTAAAAGTAACATTATATACAAAAATTATATTATTATCTTTAAAAAAACAATGTTTGATGATTTAAATATTTACAATGATGGAAATTAAAATCTTAAGCAAATAAACTTTTGAAAATTAAAGAATCATAACAACAACTATAGATCATTAAACCATATATGATATTTAATTTTATTCATGAGTAATCTACAAGTAGAGGCTACTAAGACAATTGAGATTATAGAGTTTTAAAAGGTGTCTACATAATCATATAATTCAAAACAAACAATATTTACACCAACTTATTATAAGATTTATTATATAAGAACTAACAACATCATTGATAAATAGAAAACAAAAAGTTTATGTTTGTATATTTAGAGACAAACGAAAAAGATGACCACATTTCAGTTTAATTATTATAATTTTTAGAAGATGATGTTTTTAGTTGGCAATGTCTTATGAGTATTTGATTGATTTTCGTTATTGAATATGCAATTAATATAATTAAAAAAGTAGAATTATACTATCACTGAACATATTACTAGAATATATATATATATATATATATATATATATATATATATATGTATATATGTGTGTGTTTAAAAAAATGTGACAAAATAACAAGATGTCAAATCTATATATCTATTATAATGGAGACTATTTTCCTTTCAACATATTCATTTAAAACTATAATTGCAACCCAAAAGAATTTTTTAACTAAGCACTAGTTAGTAAGTACAACTCAAATGTTTGTAACTTGTATTTATAATTATAATATTTCTTTGGTTAATAAAAATATATAAATAGTTCACGTATGTAGATGTGATTGTTAGAGTTTGTTGTGTAATACAGAGAAACAAAAATATGATTTGAGAATAGTCAAAACTCTACATTGTTATGCATATATTCATATTGAATGAGAAAATAGGAAAATACAAATTTATATATGCAAAATATACAAATTTCATTTATATTGCTTTAAAATATTATGAAACAAAATTTATGGTTATCTATTTCTAATTTTTTATTGACAAAACTTCAAAAATGGTCCCTGTGGTTTTCGAAAATATCAAGTTTAGTACCTAAGTTCAAAAAACCTCACGGATCGTCCCTGTGGTTTCAAAACTTTTAACATTTGGTCCTTCCGGCTAACTCCGTTAACATTTAGCCGTTAAGTCATGGGCATTTTTGGTATTTCACTACACATGGACCATTTATGAGGTTTTCTATTACTTTTTTTTAAATAGAATAAATAAAATTTAATATGCTTGGGTCCCTCTCTCTCTCTCTCATGAATCTTGTCGACACAATTTCGGTGATCTTCAGATAAACCCAGTTGTACATGGGTCGTGGGTAAAACCTAACCAGTTGCATTGTGCGGAACTTTTGTTGTACCCTGTCTACAAGTTCGTTTGATGATAACTCTTCATGGAAGTGGATACTGGATAGGGTGATATCAGTTCAGGTCCTTTTTCTCTACTCCCCCGACAGCGGTTCTCCATTGATTCAGTTTTGAAGAAGAAAAAGCATCAGAAATGGCGTCTTTTTCTGCATCTCCCTCCATATCTTGTTTCACAGCTATCAAACCCAATAAAAACCCTACTTCCCTGTTGCCCACTTCTATTTCTGCTAGCACTTTCTCATGTTCTTTATCCAATCGACTTCGGGTGGCCCGTGTGTGGGGCCCTTTAACGGTTCCATTACATAATCTTCACTCTCCCTGAATCGCCGCCGCAACTCTCCTGTTTCCACCACCAATCCCTTCCTGAACCACCTCCAGCGCCACCGCTCTTCTTTCTCCCCAAAAATCTCCGGTTAGTGCTATCAACACTAAGCTGATCCGACACACTTGCCCTTTCCAAATACTCAGAAGGTGACGCCTCCGCATCCACAATGGTAACACGGCAACTCTCCGGTGATATGGGATCCACATTCACTACAACCTCCCCTGTTACCACACTTTCAGTTTCCTCTACTGCTGACCTGTTTTCTTCTCTGTAATCCCCAATATTCTCTCTTTTTTTCTCAACATCGGTGTTGTTATCATCGGCTGTTTCGTTTTCCTGATCCCCTTCTTCGTGACATTCATAGAAAGTTTTAATAATCTCATTCTCATCTACACCTAAAACTCTCGCTAGACCGAAATCAGCAATTTTCGCATTAATATTACAGTCTAGTAACACATTAGAAGGTTTGATATCACAATGAACAATCGGTGGATCGCATGAGAAGTGAAGAAAATCGACACCTTTAGCTACGTCTAGTAAAATCATAAACCTAATTTTTCAATCCATGAGCTCAGGACACTTACGATACAACAACGCATCTTGTAAGCTACCGTTCTGCATATACTCATAAACAATCAACATTTTCCTCCGCCGCTGCCGGTTCTGATCGGAGGAGAATCCCAAAACCGATATAACGTGCCGTGAATGCGCAACAGACGCGCTGCTGATCCGTGTGGACAATGAAAGCTCGTATGTGGGGCCCTTTAATATTACATAATTATATTTATTTTTCTTTTTTAAAAAAAATTAAGGCAAAACTTCATAAATGGTCCCTGTGGTTGTGAAATGACTGAAATACCCTTCACTTAACAGTCAAAAGTTAACGGAGTTAGCGAAAAAGACCATTTGTTAAAAGTTTTGAAACCACAGGGACTATCTGTGAGGTTTTTTGAACTTAGGGACTAAACTTGATATTTTTGAAAACCATAGGGACCATTTTTGAAGTTTTGTCTTTTTTATTCTATCATATCGACTCCCCTATATTGTATTTTTCTTTACCAAGTGAGATTCACTAAAAAAGAATCCATAATAATACTATATTCACATATTACATTTGTAATATTATATATATATATATATATATATATATATATATATATATATGTGTGTGTGTGTGTGTGTGTATTTTGTTTTCACTTTAGCACTTCATAAATCTTGTTAAATGTGTTTTCGATGTTGGTTATATGATCGTGTTTAACATGAAATTACATTATTATGTTCTCGTTTTGGGATGAAAATTTATTATTTATAGATAAGATGCATTGTGGTTATTAGGTTATAATTAATTTCATAAAAAAATTAGGGTTTAGGTCATTTTTGGTCACTTAACTTTTGGTTTTGTACTCATATGGTCACTTAACTCTTTTTAAGTTTTAAAAGTTCATCAAACTTTTGACTTTGTGCTTATTTAGTCACTTAACTTTTGTTTAGGTCACTTAACTTTTGGATTTGCGCTCATTTAGTCACCCAACTTTTAAAATTATGTTCATTTGGTCACTAAACTTTTGAAATAATTTAAAAGTTTAGTGACTAAATGAACACAACTTTTAAAGTTAGGTGCCGAAATATGACCAAGCCAAAAGTTAAGTGACTAAATGAACATAAAGCTAAAAGTTTGATGACCTTTTAAAACTTAAAAAGAGTTAAGTGACCAAAAATGATCTAAACCCAAAAAATTATATCCAAAATTTAAATATTTGTTCATATATATATATATATATATATATATATATATATATATATATATATATATATATATATATATATATATATATATATATATATATATTAATCTGGCATAAGACGAGGATATACGGCTAGTTTAAGAAAATCTATGATAAGCCAACTACGCTTAAGTAAGGAATATTAGGATGGCAAAAAGAAAACGACTCATTTTTAATTTCTTACATAATTCTTGAAAACGAAAATGAGTTGGGAGCACCAAACATAAATAAATCTGCAAAGAGAAAAAAAATCATGAGAAAATAAGTGGTAGACGTGGAATATGACATTTAAAAAATAAAATGTATGCGTGTACTAAGACATCAAGATCATAAAATTATATAGATTAAACAATAAATGAATGAATATGAGATTAGGATAATTTTTTTTATATTAAATAATATTTTTCTGTCGACTTCTTTCATATTCATATTGCCTCAATTTAATATTATCTTATATGTGTTACCCATTCAATTATCTAATGATGTAGTTTTTTTTTATCACGTCCAATATATTAATATCAATTAAAATCAAATAAAATAACATTCGATAAACTGTGAACCAGTTAAGATTCTGCTTCTTTTTTTTTTTTTATCACGTCCAAGAACCAACTATATATAAATCATAAAAAGAATAAATAATATTTATTTTGACTTACATTCTAAAAAAAGAAAAGAAAATTGGAAGGTAAAATATGGAGACATCAAATAGATTTGGGACCAAATCAAAAGAGTTGTAAAATGGTTGATCGGAAGTGAGAAACACGATATCATAAGCTTCCATAGTAAGGAGTAAGGACACGTAAACTTTATGATGACGAAAGCGGTGACATAACAGTGGAGTAAGAGTGCAAATACAGGAGTCCAAGAAAACAACTTGTTTAATTGTTTTCCAATTGTGACCCATGTAAATAACTATTATTCACTTACATCCCTTAACAACAATATTGTTTTTGTTCTAGTACGCAGACAACAATGATGACGGTGAAGTTAGAAAGAAAATCAATTGTTTCTAATTAAAGAAAATCAATAATACTTTAACTGATCGGATCAAATCATGTACCTTAAAAACCAAGCCCGACACTTCAACTGGTTAAAATCGATTTGGCACCGCTTAAAAGATTTTTAAACCGTTGCAATTAAACATGAAAAAAAAAACTTCCAATATAATGAAAAGCCGACTGATTATTGGTCAATTTATCAAGTTGGTTTTAACAGCCTTTTTTTCTCCGTCCTTAGCCACTTTAAATTCAAGTTTTCATAATAAAAATGTCAAAAAAACATGTTTTGTTAATATGAAATAATTTCTCATGTATCATCGATTATCATTATATAGTTCAAAGTTTGCATGAATTATTGTCCAAAATATAAGGTTGAGGTGGTATAATGTCATAGGTTTTTCTTGTTTTCACGTTTTCTTAAATTATTTGTTTTTTCACATGAGCTATATATATATATATATATATATATATATATATATATATATATATATATGTGTGTGTGTGTGTGTGTGTGTGTGTGTGTGTTTGTGTGTGTGTTGGATCCATTAAGACAAAACACATTTGAGTTATAATAGGTGATTCTTTGAAAAAAAGTTAAAAAAAAAAACATTATTTTTTACATAAAAAATGTACATATTGTTGATATTTTCAATAATTTTTTTTTCTTCGAATTTTACTGTAGAAAGCGGTTGAAAATGATGAATTTACATATATTTTGGATAGAAGATTAACTATAAAATGAATATTGAAAAAGTGAACATATCTATACTAAAAAAGTTAGTAACTTTATTTAATTTTATTTACTCTCTCTCTCTAACTATGTGTACACATTATATATATATATATATATATATATATATATATATATATATATATATATATATATATATATATATATATATATATATAAGGTACATATTAGATGCGTGTTCGCAAAAAACGGTTGCGATAAATAGCTTTTTTGATGAATAACTTTCTTATGGAAAATATTTATCTGATTTTATTATTAATTATTATCAAATAAAAAAATATCACCAGTTTTAATAAAAATATTTATCCTTATACCTTATATTTGTATTTCATATTTATATATTTGATATAAACTAGTTAATAGTTGTGTCTAGTTTAAGAAATATAAATTAAATTATATATAAGAATTTAATATTTTAAATTTCTCGTTTTGCTCTAAATTGAATTTCTTAATAATCTTACTTAATTCAAATGTTCAAACTTTTCACACACACACACACACACACACACACACACACACACACACACACACACACATATATATATATATATATATATATATATATATAAGTTTAGGTTCTATGGAAAACA